>NW_025920125.1:2948768-3177102 GCF_902686445.1 Sciurus carolinensis | reverse complement strand
GGGACATTTCTGTCTCTAATGAACCTATTCTTTGCAGGAGGTGCACCATGAGCTGGCTTTCTGTTCTCTAAAGACCTCTTGATCTTCCTGATTGGCAGACCAGGTGACTCATCAGAATTTAAGGGTCCTTAGAGGAGTCCTTCCTACCATTCTCTGGATACTTGCTGATCTTAGAGTGCAAGGGTCAAATATGGGCTGCTTTTTCCTTGATCCTTTTACTTCCTTGATTTTGGTCTCCAGGTTCTTTTGTTTTAAACATCCAGCAAGGAAGTTTCACAAGTCTTAAGGAGGAAGTAACAGTTTATAACTTCAATATTTCTAATTCTATAGTCATTTACCCCTTCTCTTTAATTGAGGTCAGTATTAAAAGTGGAAGTATTACATCCAGTCTGTCCTCTGTAGATGATTACCAATTATTTCAAATTAGCTCAGGTTGTTATATTAGAAGTTACACTTCTGTAAAGTACTAACACATATCAATTAAAGTTTACAAGAAAATACAAAATGAAATTAACAATAGTAAAAATGCATTCAGTTGTATAATAGCTATCATCCAAGAAACACAACTTTTTAATAATCCTAAACCTTACTTAGTTATATCTCCTGATTATTTTGAGACCTCAGTAATCTTTACAACAAAAATCAATTTTTTGATCACAATTTAAATGAGCAAAAATCTAACTTCTTTGGGAGCCATTGTAACATGGAGTAAGGTGGGAGGCAGAGCCTTATCTCAGCTTAGGTTGGGTGCTCCCTTGCCCTTTACACCACAGTTATTTCTTTACCTCTCATCTTGCATTCTAGATTATCAGTCTGTGAACATACTAGCTAGTTATTTGTCCATTAGTTGGCCTGTCTGTCTTTTTCTCAGTCATTGGTCTGTTGTTAGCCCTCAAAATTTCAATATTTAGGAGAAGCTCCTGTGCCTTTCTCTCTCTTTTCTTTCTTTCCCAGCCCCTATTGGATGCTCCAGTTGTCCACCTAATAAAATCTCTGCTGTGATTTGCCATGTCTGGAGTGACTTTGTGGGTGCTGGCACTGGACCACAACTCAGACCAGGCACCCCAGAGTGCTTGCTTACCTGGATACAAGGTTCTGAGTTTCTTGGAACCCAAGCTGAGCCACATTTTTCTTACACTCATCACAAATAACAATACAGCATTACATCTGAAACATGAATAAAAGAAAAGCCAAGAGATTTTTAGCACTTTTTTCTTGGGAAGTGACACAATGTTTGCATGCTTTACAATATCCACATTTAAATAGATCAGGCTTTCATTATCTTTTAAAAATACACTTAAAATTTTACCCCAGTGTAAAAAAGTAACATAAAATTTTACACACATCTTATTCAAAACAGGTTCAGTTACAGAATATTAAATGATATAAACTTCCAATTTAATTTTTTTATTTCTATATAATTTAAAATTACCAATATAGACAACATCAGTTTGGAGAACACCAGCTTGGTAATGTGCTCTATCCAGCTTTATATTTATAATCTGTATCTTACAAGAACAAGATTATAATTAATATACAAAGAAATAATAGCATCACCATTATACAGATATCCTTATATGAACTAGGTTTAATTTTCAAAGTAAAATTCAGAATCTACAAATATTTACAGGCTTGCAGAGTGTAGAGGTACTAATAAAAATAAATGAGAGCCTTAAGTCTCTTATATATTTAGGGAAGTGTTAGTAATTCAAATTAAACCCAGTCAAAGCAGAAAGATACAGGTAAGTTTTCCAAATGGCAGTGTTGCCCTATGCCAGATGTAAGGTATAAAAGATAACAGTTACTGGTTTAACCTACATGAACTATCAATTTTAAAATTTATAGAATATTTATGTAAGACTCCGAAAAAACATTTAGTTTCAGATATATACATATTTCTAGTCAGACATATTTAGGTTATTCATAAAAATAAAGCCTGGCCAAGATCTTAAGTCATCTGTTTCTCTAAGAAAGAAAAATCCTAAAAGCAATTGACATCACATTTTAATATTTTATAGCTGTCAAGTCTTGTACAAATTGGTATTCATCAGTGTGAGGTTTTTTAACAGGCAGAAGAGGCATAGTAGGATATCTGGTAAAGCAGATTTAATTATACAATTTAAACAACTGTACAGAATAGAATAAGTGCCCCTTATTTTATTATTATTATTATATTTTCACATACAGCATTTTGATTCACTGTACACAAATGGGGTACATCTTTTTGTTTCTATGTTTGTGCACAATGTAGATTTATACCCTTTGTATCATCATGTTTGTACATAGGGTAATGATGTCAGTCTCATCCCACCATTTTTAATACCCCCCTCACTCATTTCCCTGTGTGTAACCTAAAGCTCCTCCATTCTTCTCTCACTCCCCCATCCCACAACCCCCATTATGTATCATCATCCACTTATCAGGGAAAACACTCTGCCTTTGTGTTTTTGGGATTGACTTGTTTCACTTAACATGATGTTCTCCAATATCATCCATTTATCTACAAATACCATAATATTATCCCTCTTTATGGCTGGATAATATTCCAATGTGTGGTATATATACCACAGTTTATTTTTTTATTCATCTGTTGAAGGGCAGATAGTTTGGTTCCACAATCTAACTATTGTAAATTGAACTGCTATTTTTTCCCCCTGGTGCAAGTTATTTCCTCCTAAAACTAACCTAAAGTAAGATAAAATTGTCCACTTTTCCTAGGGTCATTTTTCCTTAAATGACCTTTCTCACTTCTAGTAGTCCTCCAGCAGAGCAGGTTCTGGTTTCTTTTCCTGGAAGAAATTTGCACTTGAAGTTTTACATTTTTGTGTAAGTATGATATCTATACATTTAATTTACACAACATATTTTATCCCATCAAAGGAATCAGACAGTTTGGCATATTCAAAATCTGTGCCTTAATTATTTTTTCCAGTATACACTCAAGGGGTTGTACACATGTTATTGTTTGACCAGTCTCCCTTAACATCATCATAATGCTATCAACTTTAAGTGAATTCCCAATTGTTAATTGTACCCAGAGACTCTCTCTTTACATACTTTTATATATAAAAGCACTGTCTAGGGAAGGTCACAGAAATTATTAGGGACCTCTTTCTTCATAAATCAGCAGGGACAAAAGACAGGTATTTAAAATCATGGGATCTCAGGGAGGCCTTTGTATTTTAGCTCTGTGGGTAAGAGGGAAGACCTGCACCAAGAAGTGTTCCTTGACCAAATAGGGCAGATCTTAATAAGAAGAGGCAATTTGTCCTCAAATTATAATTTAGTAATCTTAGAACCCATTGTTTCTTTTCTCATGATTGGCAGCTTTCATCTTCCATCCCCATTAAAATAGGTTAGTTAATCATCAATGAGTATAATGAGCCCCAGATTGTTTTTTTTTTTTTCAAATGTAAAGGCAACCCTGTGGGGTTAAGCATTCCTCTCCACTCTTTTGTCCCAGAGTGGCAGAAAAATGAAAATGGGGGTGGACTCAAATAGAAGTTACAAAAAATTTAGAGTTAAGAACTAAAAGCACACAGCCAAATAAAAAGTTATGGGCCAAGTCAAGAGCCTTGGTACCTTCCCCAAAAATGTACAGAATAGTTTCCAACAACTAGCCTTAACACTTTTAATATCTGTTGAGCATGGACTCTGATAAATGATTTTGTCCAAAGCCTAAGTTTCTGAACTAGTATACTCAAGTGGAAAACCTTTTCAACTCTTTTTCCCTCACATCACAGGGAGATCCATCTCTTTTTCATTTCATTCATAATTAATTTTATTTCTTTTATTTTTGTCCTCTGCCACCATCCATGAATTTTATTCTTTGATTCCAAGAGAAAACAACCTCAGTAAAAAATCAGTGGGGCCTATAGCTCATATAGATTTATTCATCTGCAGAAGCTGTGAACTGAGCCCTGTTCTCAATCTCTGGTCTTATTCTCACGTGCAAAGAGTGGCTGGAAAGTAGGGTAGAGGCCACCTCCTCCTTGCCTATTTCTCTATAGACCAGGCAGCTTTCTTTGGATTTTCATTTTTCTCCTTTATATCAGAACTGTGTCCCTGACAAACAGCAATATGATTTGCAGCTGCCTGGGGCAAGACTGAGAAGTAGTACTCAAACCATTAGCACTGGTTTGGAAAGAAAAATAAATAAATCCTACTTTGTTGTCCTGCTATACTCACACATTAGAGGGAGAATCTTTTTGCATCCAACTTAGTTTTTTGCCTGTTAAGATTTATTACATAATTGCATACATGCCTACACATTTGAGAATGAAATAAAATTCTTCCATGAAAAACAAATATTAAAATAATTTGCAAATAGAAAACCTGTGCTACAGAACATCAGCAAAATATTCCATGAGTAGTAAATGAAAACAACAATTTAAGTATGCAAAGGGAGGAAGTACCCTAAATGTAAAGCCAAAAAAAAGAAGAAAAATCAAGTCACATAAAAAACTAAAAATAAGCCAAAATTACCAGAAATATAAATCATATCTCAATAATAACCCTGAATGTTAATGGCCTAAGCTCATAAATCAAAAGGTGTAGACTGGCAGATTGGATTAAAAAGAAAGACCCAACAATATGCTGCCTTCAGGAGACTCATCTCATAGAAAAAGACATCCATATACTAAAGGTGAAAGGATGGGAAAAAACATACCATGCACATGGACTCAGGAAAAAGTGGGGGTTACTCAGGTAAAGTGGACTTCAAGTCAAAGTTAGTCAGAAGGGACAAAGAAAAACATTTCTTACTGCTAAAGGGAACTATCATTCAGGAAGACATAATATTTGTAAATATTTATGTTCCAAATAACAGCCCATCTATGTACATCAAAGAAATTCTTCTCAATTCCATGATCCAAATATACCACAACACAATAATTCTGGGTGACTTCAACACACTGCTCTCACCACTGGATAGATATTACAATCAAAAACTGAACAAAAAAACCATGTAACTCAATAACACAATCAATAACTTAACCTAACACACATATATAGAATATTTCATCCATCAATGAGCAAATACATTTTGTTCTCAACAGCACATGGATCCTTCTCTAAAATAGAACATATATTATGCCACAAAGCAGTCCTTAGTAAATCTGAAAATAGAAATATTACCTTGTGTTCCATCAGATCATAATGGAAAAAAAATTACAAATAAATGACAAAATAAAAAAAAAACTACCCCAACACCTGGAGACTAAATAAGATGCTACTTAATGTAGCATGGATAACAGAAAATATAAGGGAGAAGGTTAAAAAATTATTAGGAGTAAATGAGATTGACAATACAACATATCAAAATCTCTGGGACACTATGAAAGCAGTTCTAAGAGGAAAATTCATTGCATGCAGTGTATTAAAGGAAAGCATGAAAAGTCAACAACTAAATGACCTAACACTACATCTCAAAGCCCTAGAAAAAGAAGGAAAGACCAATACCAAAAGTAGTAGAAGACAGAAAATAATGAAAATCAGAGTTGAAATCAATAAAATTGCACCTTGAACAATTCAAAAAATTGACAAAACAAAAAGCTGGTTCTTTGAAAAAGTAAATATATAGATAAAAACCTAGCCACAGTAATGAAGAAGAATAAGATAATTTAAATTACAAACTTTGTGATGAAAAAGGTATTATCATGACAAACACCACTGAAATATATAACATAATTAGAAGCTACTTTGAAAATCTATACTCCAACAAAATTGAAAATTTTAAAGACATCAAAAAACTTTTTGAGACATATGGTCCTCCCATACTGAATCAAGAGAACATACAAAATTTAAACAGAACAATTTCAAGCAATGAAATAGAAGAGTCATTAAAAAGCCTACAAACAAAGAAAAGCCTGGAACCAAACAGATTCTCAGCTGAGTTCTACAAGAACTTCAAAGAAGAACTTGTACCAATACTCCTCAAAATATTCCATGAAATATGGAGGAAACTCTTTCAAATTCATTCTATGAAGCCAGTATCACCCTGACACCAAAATCGGAAAAACCCATCAGGGAAAGAAAACTTTAGACCAACATCCCTGGTGAACATGGATACAAAAATTCTTAACAAAATTCTGGAAAATCAAATAAAACACTTATTAAGAAGGTAGTGCACCACAATCAATTTGGGTTCATCCTACGAATGAAAGGCTGTTTCAACATCTGGAAATCAATAAATGTAATTCATCACATCAATAGACTTAAGGTTATGAATCATATGATTATTTCAATTGGTGAAGAAAAAAGTGATAAAATTCAACACCATTATATGCTGAGAACACTAGAAAAAATAGAATAGTAGGAACATTCCTCAACCTTGTAAAGGTTATCTATGCTAATCCCACACACAACGTCATTCTTAATGAAGAAAAAATTGAAAGAATTCTCTTTAAAACATAGAAAAAGACATGATTGTGCATTTTACCACTTCTACTCAACATTATCCTTGAAATACTAGCCAGAGCAATTAGGCAAATGAAAAAAATTAAAGGAATGCAAATAGGAAAAGAAGAACTCAAGATATCACTATTTCCTGACTGCATGGTGCTATATTCAGAGGATCTATAAAACTCCACCAAAAGACTTCTAGAACTCAAATTTCTGAATTCATAAGTGAATTCAGCAAAATAGTAGAACATAAAATCACCACACATAATCTAATGCATTTCTATTCATAAGTGATGAATCATCTGAAAGTAAAATTAGAAAAACTACATTCACAATAGCCTCAAAAAAAAAAAAAAACACTTGGTAACCAGTCTAACAAAGAGGTGAAAGATCTGTAAAATGATAACTACAGAACCCTACAGAAAGAAATTTTTAAAAGCCTTAGAAAGTTCTCCCATATTCTTGAGTATGCAGAATTAATATTGTCAAACAGGTCATACTTCCAAAGGCACTATGTATATTTAACACAATTCCAATTAAAATCTCAATGACATTCATCATAGAAATAGAGAAATTTATCATGAAATTCATCTGGAAGCATAAAAGATCAAGAATAGACAATGCAATCCTGGGTAGGAAGAGTGATGCAGAAAGTATCACAATTCCAGACCTTAAACTCTACTATTGAGCAACAGTAACAAAAACTACATAGTATTGGCACCAAAATAGACAGATGGATCAAAGGTACAGAATAGAAGACACAGAGAGAAATGCACATAAGTACAGTCACTAGATAAAGGTGCCAAAAACTTGCAATGGAAAAAAGACAGCCTCTTCAACAAATGGTGCTGGAAAAACTGGAAATCCATATACAGTAAAATGAAATTACACCTCTATCTCTCACCCTCACAAAACTCAACTCAAAATGGATCAAGGAAGGTCCTAGGAATTAGACCACCTAAATAATCATAATGATTTAGGACCAGACTTTTTTAAAAAGGCTCCCAGAGCACAAGAAATAAAAACAAGAATCAAAAAATGAGATGGATTCAAACTAAAATGCTTTTTCCCAACAAAGGAAACAATCCATAATGTGAAAAAAAAAAGCCTACAGAGTGGGAGAAAAATCTCTTCTACATGCACTTCAGATACAGCACTAATATCCAAAATTTATAAAAAACTTACAAAACTTTACACCAAAAATACAAACAACCCACTGAGTAAATGGGATAAGGAACTGGGCAGACACTTCACAGAAGATATAAAGGTCATGTAGGAATATGTGAAAAAGTAGACCTCATCTCTAGTAATAAGATAAATGCAATTAAAAGCTACCCTAATATTTTATCTAACTCCAATTAAATGGTAATTATCAGGAACACAAGCAATAATAATTGTTGATGTGAATGTGGGGGAAAAGATTCACTCATACATTGCTGGTGGGATTGAAAGTTGGTGCAGCCACTCTTGAAAACAGTATGGAGATTCCTCATAAAACTTGAAATGGACCCACCATTTGACCCACCTCTCCCACTCCTCAGTTTATACCCACAGTACTTAAAATCAGCACTCTTCAGTGACACAGTCACATCAATTTTTATAGCTGCTCAGTTAATGATAGCTCAATTGTATAAGCAAATGTAGATTCTCTTCAATTGATGAATGGATAAAAAAACTGCATTATATATACACAATGGAGCACTACTCAGTCATAAATAAGAA
Organism: Sciurus carolinensis; assembly: GCF_902686445.1. Taxonomy (NCBI): domain Eukaryota; kingdom Metazoa; phylum Chordata; class Mammalia; order Rodentia; family Sciuridae; genus Sciurus; species Sciurus carolinensis. The sequence goes on along the minus strand of NW_025920125.1, from coordinate 3,168,978 downwards.
TAAAATTATGGCATTTACTTGTAAATGGATGGAGTTGGAGGATATAATGCTAAGTAATATATTCAAATCCCCCCAAACCAATGACTGATTGTCTTATCTGATAAGTGGATGATGAAACATAAAAAAAGGGGTAGAAGGGTATGTGAAGAATGGTGGAACTTTGAATTGTACTTTGAAGAAAATGGGGTGGAAGGGGGTGGGGAAAGAGACAGTGGACTGAGACAGACATTGTTAACCTTTGTTCATGTATGATTACACAATTGGTGTGAGTCTACATTGTGTACAACCATAGAAACAATAGTTGTACCCCATTTGTGTACAATGAATCAAAATTCAGTCTTTAAAAAATATATATATTTTTAAAATATTATCTTGTCAGGGTATATTTGTCAATATTGATGTGTCAATAATGATTGACCAATGTAGATTCATTCATATTGACCCATAGGGGTAAATTTGTTATTTACTACCCATTTGGGTAGAATTTTCAATATAAACTATTTGGTGTATATTTGTCAATATTGATTCATTGGTGTAGATTTTTTCATATTGACCAAACCAAATAGATTCCTCAATATCAACTCAAATGTTTTGAATCATTGACATCAACTCAACTGTGTAGATTCATTGAAATTGACTCATCAGTCTAGATTTGGCTATATTGACACATTGTGATAGATTCATTGATATCAACAAGATCATTGAAATCAACTCTGGTTTAGATTGGTCAATAAAGCCTAAATAAGGTAGATTCATCAATATTAACCTGTCAGTCTTGATTCATCAATATTGACTTGACAGGATAGATTTATCAATATCTACTCATTGGTGTAGATTCATTGACTTCTAATCAGTGACATAGATTTGTAGATATCAATCATAAGGGGTACATTTGTTAATAGCAACCCATTAGTGTAAATGCATAAATATCTACTTGTTGGTGTAGATTCATTGATGTTGATTTCTCAGGGTAGATTTTTCAGTATCTACTCTTCAGTGTAGATTCAGCAATATTGACCAGTTGGGGAAGATTGATCAATATTGACCTGACATGAGATTTGATGATTTCAACTCAACTGAGTGAATTCATCAATTTTAACTCATTGGTAGAGATACATAGAGATTGACTCAATGGTTACTTTCATTGACATTGATATGTTGATATTAATTTGAATGTTGATTCATTGGTATTGACCCATTAAGGGACATCCTTCAATATTGTGTCTTCTGTGCATATTTATCAATATAAACCTGTTGAAATAGATTAATCAATACCATCACTTTGTTGTAGATTTGTCAATATTGAATCATCAGGATAGATTTGCCCATATTGACCCATCAGGCTTCATTCCTCAAGATCAACTCTATTGGTTAGATTCATTAATATCAACTCTCTGATTAGACACATCAATATTAACTTAACTGGTTCAATTTGTCAAATGTCCTCAATGATGTAGATTTGTTTGTATCAACCAATGGGATTAGACTTGTTGATAACCCTTTGGTGTAGATGCATCAAAATATGCTTGTCAGGGTAGATGAGTGCCTATCAACTCCTTGAGATAGATTGTTCAATATTGACTCTTCTCATTAGATACACCAATATCAACCCATCAGTGTAGATTCATCAAAGTTGAATCATCAGCATATATTGATCAATAGTGACACTTCAGTGTAGATTCTTTGATATTGAGGAGTCTATTGATTTGATGATGTAGGTTCATTGATATAGAATTTATGGGGTAGAGTCATCAATATTGAATCACCTATGTAGATTAATTGGTATAGATTCATCAGTTTTGATACATCACTGTAAACTCATCAAATTCAACTCAAAGATTAGATTCACCAGTATTTATTCATCAGTGGTGATTCATCTATACTGATTCTTCAGGGTAGTTTTGTCAATATTGACTCTTTGAGATAGATTCCTCAACAATAATCCATCAGGGCAGATTGATATTGACTGGACTGGGTAGATTTGTTGATATCAATTTATCAGTGTAGATAAGTTGATATTGATATGTCAATAGAGACTGCAGTAGATTTATAGACAATGACTCATCGATATTCATGCATCAATATTGATTCATTGATGTAGATTCACTGATATCAAGCTATCAGTATAGATTTTTTAATATTGACCCATTGGGGTAGATTCATCAATATTGACTTGATGGTATAGATTTGCTGATATCAAATTGATGGTGTTGACCTATTAATACTGATTCCTCAGATAGATTTTTTGATATTGACTCATCAGTATAAATTCATCAATATGAATCACCCAGGGTAGATTTATAGATGTCAAACAAATGGTAGATTCATTGATACCAACTCATCAGTATAGATTAGTTGATATTGATTTCAAGGCATGGATTTATCAATGTTCACTCTTCAGTGTAATTCAGTCAATAAAGATTCAGTGGGGTATATTCATCAATATCAACTCAACAGGGTAAATTTGTCAATATCAAATTGTCAGGGTAGACTTATTGCTATCAACCATAGGAGTAGATTCACATTGACATTGTCATGTCAGTGTGTGTTTGTTGCTATCAATTAAATGGGGTAGATTTGGTCATATCTACACATTCGGTGTTGATTCATTGATACCTGGTCATCATTGTAGATTTCTCAATATCAACCCATGGGGTAGATTGATTAATATCAATCATCAGTGAAGATTCATTAATATCTACTTGTTGGTGTAGATTAATTGATATCAACCCTTAGGGGTAGATTCATCAATATTAACCAGTCATGGTAGATTTGTTGATGTTCATATGTCAGTATTGATTTTTCAACTTAGATTCCTTGATATTGACCTGAAAAATGTAGATTTTTCAATATAAACTCTTCTGGATGTATTCATAAATATCAACCCATTGGTGAGGATTTGATAATATATATCACCAGGGAAGATTCATTGATATTTAATCATCAGGATACATTCATCCATATCAACCCTTTGGAGTAGTAGAAGGATTAAAGGAACTAGTGAAACATTGTAATTTTGTAGCATAAGGGTTCCTCTATTCCCAGAAGATTTGTGACTGAGATCAAGGTTAGAGCTGACAGGACTCTTGCACAGAGCCTCCTCATGCACGGTTTTACCACAGCAGCTAAACATCCTGTGCCCTTGCACAGGAAAATTCCAGGCATCAGTCATGCCCCAGCCATGAGGTCATCAGAGACCCCCAATCTCAATCACTGATCTCCCATCCTGTCACCACTCTGCAAAAAAATGTACTCATTGGTTAGATTGCTCTACATCAACCAATGAGGATAGATTTGTTGATATCAACTTGATGGGTTAGATTTATAAATATTGATTCAATTGGTTTGATGTTAGATTTATCAAAATCAATTCATTGGGATACATTCATCAATTTTGACCCATTGGGTTGATTCATCAATATTGATTTGATGACATAGATTTATTGATATGGATTCATAGGGATAGACTTATCAATTTCAAACTGTAGGGATAGATTTGTCCATATCAACACATCAGTGTAGATTCATCAATATCAACTCATTGGGTAGATTCATTGATATTGATGTATTGATATTGATTCATTAATGTAGATTTGTCATTATTGTCTCATCAGTGTAGATGCATAGATATCAACTCAACAGGGTAGATTTGTTGATATCAATTCTTCAGTGTAGATTTATAGATATCAACCCATTTGTGTTGATTTGTTGAAATTAAACCTATGGAGTAGATCCATTAATATTGACCTGTCAAGTACATTTGTCAACATTTACCTATCAATGTAGTTTGGTCAAAATTGACCTATAGGTTAGATTTGTTCATATCAACATATTGGGGTAGAATTGTCAATATTGATACAAGCATATAGATTCATAAATATTGACTTGTGGTAGATTGTTCATTATCAATATGTCATTATCAATTATATGATGTAGATTCATTGATGCCAACCTGTTGGGTAGATTTGTAGATATCAACTTGTCAGTGTAGATCATCAATATTGACACATTGGTGTACAATCATCATTATCAATCCATCAAGGCATATTCATCTGTATTGACCCTTTGGCATATATTGGTGCCTATGACTCTTTGGTGCATATTTATTGTTATTGACTTGTTTGTGTAGATTCCTCCACACCATCCTGTTGTGCTAGTACAGTCAATATCAACTTGATGGGATATATTCACTGATGTCAATCATAGGTGTTGATTCATGAATATTGATTCATTGGTGTAGATTCTTTCATATCAACAAATTGGAGCAGATTTATTGATATTGACTCCAGTGTAGATCCACCCATATCAATCCATTGGGATAGATTCACCACTATCAACTTGATGGGGTAGATTCATTGACATTGACCTTTGTATGTTGATTCATCTATATTGACTCATCAGTGTACATTTGTTGATATTGAACTCTGTGTTGATTCATCAGATATTGATTTGTCAGTATTGATTCATAGATGTAGCTTCATTTATATTGAACCATCAGGGTATATTCATCAATATCAACTTTTCTGGATAGATTCATTGTTATTGACCTAAGGGTAGATTTGTTGATATTGACTTTTTGATATATATTCATCAATATTGAATCATTGGTGTAGATTCTTCCTTCTGTACCCATTGGGGTAGATTCATCAAAATTGTTTCAATTGGGTAGGTTTGACAATATCAACATATCAGTGTAGATTCTTTAATATTGACCCATTGGTCTAGATTAATTGATATTGACTTGATGGTGTAAATTCTTCAATATCACCTTAATGCTTCAGATTCTTCAATATCTACCTGTCAGTGCAGATTCATCAATATTGACTCGAGGGTTTAGATTTATCAACATTGACACTTTGGTGAAGAAAAAACTATGTGAACCCTTCAGCATAGATTTGTTTGATATTGACCCATAGGCATACGTTCATCAATATTGACTCATTGGTGTAGATTTGTTGATATTGACTTGTTGGGGTATATTGTTCAATATTAATTTGCTGATATCAACACTTCAACATAGATATGTCAATACTGACATAATGGGAAAGGTTTGTCAATATCTACTCACATGTGAAGATTTGTCAAAATTGGACCATCAGTGAAGATTCATGGATTATGACTTATCAGTTTGGATTCATTAATATCTACTCACTGGTGTAGATTTGTTGATAATAACACATTGAGGTAGATTCATCAATATTAACTCAATGGAGTTTATTTGTTGATATTGACACATTGATATAGACTCATTGATACAAACTGGGTTTATTTGTTGATATCAACTCAGTGGGAAGATTTGTTTACATTGATGGAGTGATATTGATTCATCAATGTAGATTTGTCAATATTGGCTCAACATGGTACATTCATCAATATTGACTCACCATGATAGATTCTTGATATCCACAATTCTGTATAGATTTGTTGATATCAAACCATTAGGATAGATTAATCATTATCGACCAGTCATGGTAGATACTCTGATATCAACTAAACTTGGTAGGTCCATTAATATTGATTTGTTGAAATCAATTGATGATGTAGATTCATCAATATTGACTAGTCCATGTACATTGGTTTACATTGATGTGTCTGTGTACATTTGTTGATATTGACTCTTTGGTGGAGATTTGTAGATATCAACTTACAGGGGTAGATTCATCAATATTGGTTTGTCAGTATGGATTTGTCAATGTAGATTCATTGATATCGACCCATTGGGGTATATTTTTTGATATCTACACTTCTGGGTATATTCATCAATATCTACCCTTCTTATCAGTGTAGATTCATTTATATCAGGGTAAATTTGTCAAAATCAACCCATCAGAATAGATCCATCAATATCAATGATTTGATGTAGATTCATTGATATCAATACTTTGGTGCAGACTCATCGATATCAACTCATCAGGGTAGATTCATCAATATCAACTTATGTAGGTTTGATGATAAAGACTTGAGCTGGTTGATTTGTCAATATGGACTCAATGATGGAGTTTTGTAGATATCAACTTGGTGTACATTCATCAATATCAATTTATTGATATGGACTCATCAATGTAGATTTATTGATATTGATTCATTGGACTATAATTGTTAATGTCTACTCTTCTGGGTATATTTGTCAGTATCTACCTGTTGTAGATTCATCAATATTGAATCATGGGAGTTGATTCATCTATATCAACCCAATGTATATATTCATCAATTTTAACTATTCTGGATAGATTCATTGACATCAACCCTTCATTGTAGATTCATCAAAATCAACACTTCAGTGTAGATGCATTGATATTGATTAGTTGATATCAATATGTCAGTATAGACTTGTTATATTAACTTGATAGGGTAGATTCATGAATATTGATTCATCATTGTATATTCATTGGTATTGACTTTTCTCAACATGTATTTTATAAATGATTATTCTATTTCTATTACATCTAATTCATCTAATTTTAACTTATAGTATCCATTACATCCAAGATTTTAGATCAACCTACCTAAAATTTTAATTCATTATTTTTTGCTGAAGACACATCCTATAAGAAATAGATATTGCACTTTAACCATTTTAGAGAAATCAATACTATATTGATTGCTTGACCACTTAGAGAAATGAATAGATAAGTAAATATAAAGACATCCTTACATTTTTCTATTTAGCTAATTTTAGTCATGTGAACTGAAAGGTATTTGGATATATTTTATTGTAAATTTATTAATGCTTATTATATATATATATATATATATGCATGCCAATCTTGTCACCATACACATAATATATATGTAGATACAACATACAATAAACAGGTATGCACACATATGCACAAAACTGACATAAAACAATTTATACCTTTAGACTCCCAGTTATGAACAAAATAGTTTCAGATGTTTATTGCACAGAATGTCATAAATAACCACTGAGAAATTAAAATAAAGCCTGCCTCAAATTTTTATAAAATATGAGTAGGACCTGCCTGTGCAGTTGGAGACATAAGGTGTAGAATCTACCAGACATGGGGAAGACTAAAACCAAAGGTTCATGTGGGCTACTCATTCTCCAAGGTGGAAGATTTACTCTCAATTTTATCATTGTATATTCTCCATTCTTATGTCTTTTCAAAAGAAATTTCTTCCTTTCCATTGTATTTATGAGTTAACTTTTGGATAATTGGACTCTGAGTAAAGAAAGTAGAAGAAAACATTAGGCAAGAAACTCAAAGAACACGAAACAAGACCAACTGATGCAGGACCAGAGATGAATTCACAAAAATACCCTGAAGCTCAGAAGAAGACAGAGGCTTTAAAACATGACATAGTATGAAATATTACACAACTGGATAAGACTAGAATCAGCTCAGATATGAAAAAATTCTGGGGGAACATGAAGTCCTCAAGAGACTCTTTGAAAGGACAATATGTACATATAGGATTTCAAAAATTTTTCCTTACTGTGAATATCTGGAAAGAACAAAAAATGCATGGAAATTAGTGAATTACCTGACATTCTCAGGCTTGGCACACCTGGTCTATCCAGATTTCTTTCTTTTTTTCTCTCTTTCATTCTTTGTCTCTTTTCTTTCTTTCTTTCTTTCTTTCTTTCTTTCTTTTTTCTTTCTTTCTTTTTTCTTTCTTTCTTTCATCATCCTTTTCTTTAACCTTTATTTTGGAACTAAAAGAACAGAATTTCAGAGTATAGAAAAAGAGAAAGCAATCTTTTAAGACCTACAAGAATTTTGATTTAAAAGTGACATATTTCCTCTGCTTTTGAATCAGTTTTGTCATAAGCTGATGGAGATTTCATTACATATAGATATCAGGCAGGCAGTAAAAAATAAGGGAATATACCATTGGACATGATACTCAGAAAACGTATGCACAGAAGTTTGACCATTTTTCTCCATTTTTGTAAAACAAGTTCTTCTATAACATAGGGTAATAATTTATGTTTTTCTTCAGAGACCATTTTGTTTCCATTCCCTGGCTGGTAAACAAGCCAGGCTCAGGTGCAGAATAAACCTAGGATTTATTCTTTAAAGTTTGGGGAGGAGTTTCCAGAGAAGTGAAAACTTGCATCCAATCTATGAGGCAGAGGGAAGACTAGGGGTGTCTTCTGATATCTCATGTCTCCTGTGAACCAGAGTGTGGATGGTGGGGACAGAGGATGGGAGAGCAGTGATTGAGATGGAGCATGTCCGATAACCACATGGCTGAGGCATGCCTGGTGGTTTGGAATGTTTCTGTGAAAGAGCAGAGGATTCTTAGCTGCTGTGGCAATGCCCTTATGAGCAAGCTCTCTGCAAGTGTCCTGTTAGCTCTGACCTTGATCTCAGGCACACAGCTCCTAGGAAGGAAGAAATTCTTTTGCTAGACAAACATAATGTTTTACCAACTCCACTCCTCTAGATACTGCCTACCTTAGTGTAATTTTTAACAATGGACTTTCTTGAGAGTTACAGAAAACTCCTAACATTGCACTTTTCAAATGTGGTTTGCAATTGCAGAAAAGCAGCATAGGATATCCTAGTTTCTGTAACTTTCTTGAATACAAAGAATAATGGTTAAATAATCTTTAACCTGATATTGAGCAGTATATAAATAAAGGTTGCTGGCATACTCTTTAGATCTGCATCTCCATCAGAGAGCAGAGCTCCACTTGATCCCTGCTTAATCTTCAAGATCTGTGTCTGTAAATATTTTCAATCCCCCTTTACACATGACTGGACCTGGGAGTTTGGTTGCACTGATTAAGATAGTTGGTGTCCCATAGGGATCCAGACACAGGGCAACTGTCATCAGCCATTAGAATAGGGGACACTCCTGGAGTGCACCTTATAAGTCAAAAAAATTCTCAAAGATAAGGAGGTCAGGGTAGTGAGTAGGATTTGGGTATAAAATATGGAAAATACAGGATCCAAAGAAAGGGATCATTATGTGTCTATCCTTAGAGATCTGCATAGGAAGAGTGATAATTCAGTTAGAAAAGTGCAACTGTTAGAATTTATAATCTGTACTACTAAAACTCTGTCCCATTTTTGGTGCAGTCTCAAAATGGCTTTAGAAAGACTCCCTTGCTTAGAAAACTGGCAGAAAACGTTATGATAATGCCCTAAATGTTGCTTTCATTCTGTAGTCAGGGCTGGGAATTCACTATGTTTTGGTTAGTCAATGCCAGAAACATTTTGATTCAGTTTATATACACATAGTCACAAACATTAACTTTGGTGCATGTACATTTACCTTTAAATAATGTGTTTTCAGTGTGCCTTCTTTGTACTTTATGTAAACTGTTCTATGAAAAGGGCTATGGCTCTGTTTACATCAGTTTTTTCTCTGTTGTGACTAAACAGCTTTACCAGACCAATTACAAAGGAGGAAAATTTTATTTGAGAGTTCACAGTTTCAGAGATCTCAGTCCATGGAAAGCTGTCCCATTCTTTGGGCATTGAGATGAGGTTAAATATCATGGCACAAATGAGTGGTGCAGGGAAGTGGCTAATATTAATGAAGCAGAAAGAGACACTCACTCACCAGATACACAATGTGTACCACAAACACATGCCTCCAACAAAACAACTTCTCCAGTAACACCCTTCCTCCCTTTAGTTACCACTCAGTTAATCCCATAAGGGGATTAATTTTTCAATTGGCATGGAGGATAAGGAAGACTTTCTGAATTGTTTGGTTGTTTCTTAAAGAAGTGTGGTGGAAGTGTTCCTAAAGAGAGTATGTACAGCACAGCACTTTCAAATGTTTAAGAAGATCTCTTGATTTAATTAGGGAGGGATTACTGAGATGTGTAAGGAAGCGTGTTTGTGGTGAGTAGGAAAATTTCTCTGAGGTGGAAAAGTGGCTTCTTTTCATTGTGTAGTGAGGTCTCTTTAAGGCATGTATAAAGAGCCTTCTGAAGGATGTGGGAGGGCTTTATTATGTATGTGGGAGGGCCCACTGTTGTTAGTTAAAAAGGCTCACAGATGTGCCTATGATATGAGTAAGGGGAACACTGAGCTGTGTTGGGAGTTTTCTTTGAGGATAGTAGAGGGAATCTCTGTGGTGTTTATGGAGGTCAGTCAAAAATGAATCATGAGAACTCTCAGGTGTCTAGGTATTCCATTTGGAATTTAGTAGGGAGGGCACTTTGGTGAGCAGTGAAGTTGATCTGAGGTGTTTGGTTAGGGTTTGCTGAAGTGTGTATATAGGATTTAAAAGGAGTATGATGTGTACTCACTTAGCTCTGTGGGGTTTTCTCTCTGAAATGTGTAAGTGCACATTGATATCTGAGTAGTGAAGGTTCTTTTGTGTCAACGATGCACTCTGATGTTTACAGGGTGGGTTCCTTGATATTTGTAGTGAGTGTCCTCTGGTCTGTGCAGTGTGAACTTGATGAGGTATTTAGGAGCATTTCATGATGTTTGAATGCTTTTTACATTTCTGGGAAGTATTCCTGAGGTGATTTGTGAGGGCTTACAGTTACATAGGTATGAAGTTCTGTGAATGATAGAAAGAGATCAGTGAGTTGTTTCCAAAGGGCTGTTTCATGTGAGTAGTGAAAGCTCATTGAATTTAGAGGAGAGAACAAACTGATGTTAATGGGAGGGCACTATGATTTGAGGGTTATGGTTGGACCTGGGGTAAGTGTTATGTTCAGGATCAGGGTTAGCATTTGTGGTGTATAGTAAGACTTTTTTGTGAGTTGAAAGACTTCTCTGTGATGTGTATTGAGGGCTCTTAAAAGTGCATAAATAGGCCCTCTGGTGCTTAGAGTGGGCTTGTGGAGAAGTATGGTTAGGAGAGAGGCCTTCTAAAGCAGTATAGCTTTTACACACTTAGGTATGTAGGGATGAGTCTGTGTGGCATGTAGGGATGGTTCTTGAGTCGAGTAGGGAAGACTCTTTAACGTGTATGGATGATACTCTAATTGCTGCATGAGTGGTTTTCAGACTTGTATTTTGTGAGATGAGCAAAGAGAGCTATATGAGGAGTGTAGCAGGGTTCTGTTATGTGTGTCAGAGGTATCTTAGATGTGTGTGGGAGGGCCCTCTAAGAAGTGTTGTTTTGATGATTCACCAAGGTGCATAGGGAATGCATACTCAGATGAGTAGAAAAGGCTCAGTTGTTTTCAGAAGGTCATTTAATGTGAGAAGTGAGAGCTCTGTGAGATAAGTATGGTGAAAAAAATGACATAAAAATGAGGGACCTATGAGTTGTTGATTGGGTGAACTATATAGTGTGTAGGCAGAACTCCCCAATATAAGTAGGGAGGGCGCTCTGAGATTTGTAGTGTAGTTTACTTGGGGTGTAAAAATAGGGGTCATTGAAATAAATAGAAACAGAACTCTGATTTGTGTATGGAGGGCTTTCAGAGGTGTCTAGATAGGTCCCCATCATGTGGTCTCAGAGGGATCCCTCTTTGAGAAAATCTGGTGTGGGAAACATCTTCATCAAGAATCTGGACAAATCTATAGATAACAAGGCACTTTATGATACTTTCTCTGCTTTTGGGAACATTCTGTCCTGCAAGGTAGTGTGTGATGAGAATGGATCTAAGGGTTATGCCTTTGTCCACTTCGAGACCCAAGAGGCTGCCGACAAGGCCATTGAGAAGATGAATGGCATGCTTCTCAATGACCGAAAAGTGCTTGTGGGCAGATTCAAGTCCTGCAAAGAGCGCGAAGCTGAACTTGGAGCCAAGGCTAAGGAATTCACCAATGTTTATATCAAAAACTTTGGGGAAGAGATTGATGATGAGAATCTGAAAGAACTATTCAGTCAGTTTGGTAAGACCCTAAGTGTCAAGGTGATGAGAGATTCCAGTGGGAAGTACAAAGGCTTTGGCTTTGTGAGTTATGAAAAACATGAGGATGCCAATAAGGTGGTGGAAGAGACGAATGGAAAAGAAATGAGTGGGAAAGTCATATTCATAGGCCGTGCACAGAAGAAAGTAGAATGCCAGGCTGAATTAAAACGGAAATTTGAGCAACTGAAACAGGAGAGAATTAATCAATACCAGGGGGTGAATCTCTACATTAAGAACTTGGATGACACCATTGATGAGAAATTAAGGAAAGAATTTTCTCCTTTTGGATCAATCACCAGTGCTAAGGTAAAGCTGGAGGATGGAAGAAGCAAAGGGTTTGACTTCGTCTGCTTCTCATCTACTGAAGAAGCAACCAAAGCAGCCACTGAAATGAATGGATGCATTGTGGGCTCTAAGCCACTGTATGCTGCCTTGGCCCAGAGGAAGGAAGAGAGAAAGGCTCACCTGACCAACCAGTATATGCAGTGGGTGGCTGGGATGAGAGCACTCCCTGCCAATGCCATCTTAAATCAGTTCCAGCCTGCAGCTGGTGGCTACTTTGTGCCAGCAGTTCCACAGGTTCAAGGAAGACCTCCATATTATACACCTAACCAGTTAGCACAGATGAGGCCTAATCCTCTCTGGCAGCAAGGTGGGAGACCTCAAGGCTTCCAAGGAATGCCAGGTGCTATATGCCAGTCTGGGCCTCGTCCAACTCTTCACCATCTGGCTCCAAGTGGTGTTCCCACAGCTGTGCCAAACCTTGCACCGCATGCTGCAGTTGCTGCTGCTGCTCCTCGGGCTGTGGCACCATACAAGTATGCCTCCAGTGTCCGCAGCCCTCACCACGCCATACAGCCTGTGCAGGCACCCCAGCCTGCAGTCCATGTGCAAGTGCAAGAGCCCCTAACTGCCTCTATTCTTGCTGCAGCACCACCCCAAGAACAGAAGCAGATGCTGGGAGAACGTTTGTTTCTGCTTATTCAAACAATGCATTCAAACCTGGCTGGAAAGTCACAGGAATGCTGCTGGAGTTTGACAACTCTGAACTGCTACACATGCTGGAGTCTCCCGAGTCTCTCCGCTCCAAGGTGGATGAAGCTGTGGCGGTTCTACAGGCTCATCATGCCAAGAAAGAAGCTGCTCAGAAGGTGGGCGCTGTTGCTGCTTCTACCTCTTAGACAAGGAAAAACTGGTTCAAAAGCCAAATAATCCCTGATGGAAATCAGCTCAAGGTTTGAAGACTTCCTAGCTTGTCCTATGGACCTCAACATCAAGAACCACAAGTTGCAAATTTATTAGGTCATTTTGTATCAAAAGGTCAATTATGAAAATGCCTAGAATTTTTCAATTATAAGAATATATTCTCTGGGTTCTGCTATAGCCTGGACAGTGTTAATTTTTCTTTTCTATTGTGGGATTTGGTCGTGTCCCTCCGTCCCCAACCCCAGAAATTGGTTTTATTTGATGTACCCAAGTCTTAAGTTTCTCAATAAAGAAAAAAACTCCACAAAAAAAAAAAAAACATGTTGAGGAAGAATCCCTAAGGTGTGTATGTATGGCACCTTTAAGTGTGTATGAAGGGTTCTTCATTTGAATAGGGAGGGATTACTTAGATTTGTAGGGAGGTGTGTTTTAAATGTGGGGAAAGTTCTCTTGGTTCTCTTCATTGCATAGGAGGTCTCTGAGGTATGTAGGGAGTGCCCACTAATGGTTGTAGGAGGGCCCATTGATGTGTGTGGGAGGGCTCCCTGAGTTGAAAAGGTTCACAGATGTGCATAGGGATGGTGTTCTTTGCTGGGTAGAAAAACTCAGTAAGTTGTTTACAGTCTTTTGAGGTGAGTATTGAGAGCACTGTGAGAGCAGTAGGGAGGACAAACTGATATAAAAGGGAAAGAACTATAAATATTGTGCTAGAGTTTGGGTGTGGCTTATATTTTTGGGTCAGGATCCATATCTTGCTCAGTGTCAGAGTCACGGACAGATCTCTGTGGTATGTAGGGAGAACTTGTGTTTATGGTTATGATTAGGATTAGGGTTATATTAAGGGTCATGGTCAGTATTTTCAGTGTATAAAGAATGACTCAGTGATGAGTTGAATGGACTCTTTGAGAGGTGTATTAATAGCTTTCTAAGGTGAGTACACAGGTTCTCTGTTGTGTTTAAAGAAGGCACTCCAAGAAAAATAGTTAGTAGGGAGTGCTTGGAAATGAGTTTATTTTGTAGCCAGTGAGTTATACAGACATGCCTCACTGAAGTGTGTAGGGATAGTTCTCTTAGGTGTTTAGGGACTGCTCTTCATGTGGGTAGGGAAGGCTACCTTTGATGTGTATGAGGGTACACTCAGTTGTGTAGGGAGTGCCCTCTGAGGTTGGCAGCATGTGATCTCTGTACTGTGTAAAGAGGACTCTATGAGTTGTGTAGGAGGGCTCCATAATGTGTATCATAGGAAAATTTAACGTGTGTGGATGTGCCACTTATGTGAGTTGGGAGGGCACACAGTAGTGCAGAGGAAAGGTGTTTGTGATGTGTAGGAAGGGTTCAGTGAGTTGTGTTTGAAGGGCATTTTGAGGTAAGAAATGAGGTCTCTGAGAGATGAGTAGGGAGGGCAAATTGATGTAGAAGAGAGAAAACTATGAGATTAGGGTGTGGGTTGTTTTTAGGTTTAGGGTCAAGGTCATGATCATGGTCAATATCATGGTGAGGGAGGGTCCTCTATTTTATGTAAGGAGGGCTTGGGGTTAGAGTTAGGGTTAGATTTAAGGTTTTGTTCAGGATCAGGGTCAGTGTTTGTGGTGTACGTAGAAGGCCTATGTAGTGACTCAAAAGTGTTCTCTGTGGTGTGCATTGAAGGCTCTCTGAGGTGTATAGACAGGCTATTTGAGGTATTTAGAGAGGACTTGCAAAGAAGTATAGTTATTGGAAGGGACTTTAAAATATAGTTTGTATTCTGTGAGGTATGTATGGATGTCTCTTTGAGGTGTGTAGAGATTTCTTGAGGTGATTAGAGTGTGTTTTTATTTATGTGCATGGGGATACTCTAAGGTGTACAGGGAGGGCTCTCTGAGGTTAGTAGTGCATGGTCTTTGAGCTGTATGGAGTACACAATGTGGTGTTTAGGAGAACTCTATGACTTGTCAGAGGGCTATTAGACATATGTGGGTGGTCCAACTGTGAGGAGTTGAGAGGGCTCCCACAGGTCTATATAGAGTGTTTACTGAAATGAGTAGAAAGAACTCTAATGAGTTGTGTTCGAAGAACCATTTGAGTTGAGCAGAGAGAGCTCTATGAGTATGGAGGACAAATTCATATGGAAAAGGAGACATTATGAGGTGTGGAAAGGAGTATCTCATTGTTGTGTAGGTAGGATTCACTAAGATGAATCGGGAAGGCTCTCTGAGCTCTGTTTTGTAGGTTCCCTGAAGTTTTTCATGAGGTTTCATGGAAATGCATAGGGATGGCACACTGATATGTGAAGAAAATTCTCTCAGGGGTGCGAAAGGTTGTCCCTATTAGGTGTGCAGAAGAATCTTTGAGGGGTGTAAGAGGGCTTTACATCTGAGGAGAAATACTGTCTCAGTTGTGTAGGGAGGGCCCACTGAAGTGAACAGTGATAATTTTGATTTGAGTATGGAGAACGTACTAAAGTTTGAAGGGAGGATCTTTTGAAGATGGTATAGGGAATCTCTGAGGTGTTTTGGGAGGGCACTCAATGGAGTATCAAGAGGACTCTCTGAGTTTTGTAGTTTTGGCCTTTGGCAGTGAATAGAGAGAGCTTTTTGGTGAGTAGTGCAGGCTACCTGAGATGCACAGGTAGCATTCTTTGAGGTTTGAGGATTAATGAAATGGTTTTCTGAGGTTTATATGGAAGCCTCTCTGAGATTTGTAGAGAGAATAGTTGAATGGGGTGTTTGGTGAGAGGTATGTGCTCTCTAAGGGGTGTAGATATGTATTTTTAAGGTGAATAAGTGGAGAATTCTTATGTGAATAAGGAGGACAAACTGAGGTTTCAAAGGAGGATTGTGAGTGTGTAACTGAGTCCTCTGAGTTGTAAAAGTAGTGTAGAGAGGTGGTGTGTAGTATTTGGCAACTGCTCTCTGTCTTCTGTAGGGATTGATAAATGATGTGTGTAGCACAGGTTTCTATGGTGTGAATGGATGGCCCTCTGTTGTGCAGTAAGAGTGCCTGATATGAATGTAGAGGGCTTTCTGAGATATGGAGTAAGGTGACTGTGAGGTGTGTAGGAAGGGAAGGGCTCTCTGAGGTTTGTTGTGTGGGCTCTCTGAGTTGTGTAGAGAAGTCTCCATTAGGTGTGAAGGAGCTATCTATGAGGTGTGTAAAATGGCTTTGGCTCATGCAGGAGTGCTATGTCAGTTGTGTATTGAGGGCCCCATGAAGTAAATACAGAGATCCATCTGATATAATCAAGAACAACCTGTGGTGGAAGGTTTCTTTTATGATAGTAGCCAAAACCTCTCAAGTGTGTAGGTAAGGCACTTGGAGGTGAGTAGAAAGAGTTTTTGGTGAATATTGAGGTCTGGAATGTGTGGGTAGGGTTTGCTGAGGTGTGTAGCACAAGCATTCTGAGGTCTGAATTAACATTTCCCTGGCATTTGTAGGAATTACTCTCTGGGGTGTATAAGGAGGGCTTTCTGAGTTGTTTAGTGTTTGCTCAATGAAGGGTGGAGGGCATGTCCCTAAGGTTTGTATGAATGGGATTTAGAGTTTTGTAGGAAGGATTCTTTTTATTTTTATTTTTATTTTTTTTTTATTTTTTTTTACGTTTACATAGGGTAATGATGTTTATTTTATTTTTCCCCTCCCCCCACCCCTCCCACCCCTCTTTTCCCTCTACACAGTCCTTCTTTCCTTCATTCTTACCGCTGCTCCTTAGCCTAACTCTAAACCTAACCCTAAACCTAATGCTAGCCCCTCCCACCCCCCATTATATGTCCTCATCCGCTTATCAGCGAGATCATTCGTCCTTTAGTTTTTTGAGATTGGCTTATCTCACTTAGCATGATATTCTCCAATTTCGACCATTTGCCTACAAATGCCATAATTTTATCATTCTTCATTGCGGAGTAATATTCCATTGTATAAATATGCCACAGTTTCTTTATCCATTCATCAACTGAAGGGCATCTAGGTTGGTTCCACAATCCAGCTATGGTGAATTGAGCAGCAATGAACATTGATGTGGCTGTATCTCTGTAGTATGCTGATTTTAAGTCCTTTGGGTATAGGCCAAGGAGTGGGATAGCTGGGTAAAATGGTGTTTCCATTCCAAGATTTCTGAGGAATCTCCACACTGCTTTCCAGAGTGGCTGCACATATTTGCAACCCCACCAGCAATGTATGAGTGTTCCTTTTTCACCACATCCTCGCCAACACCTATTGTTGCTTGTATTCTTGATAATCGCCATTCTAATTGGGGTGAGATGAAATCTTAGGGTAGTTTTGATTTGCATTTCCCTTATTACTAGGGATGTTGAACATTTTTTCATATATCTGGTGATTACTTGTACATCTTCTTCTGTGAAGTGTCTGTTCATTTCCTTAGCCCATTTGTTTATTGGATTATTTGTATTCTTCATGTAGAGTTTTTTGAGTTCTTTATAGATTCTGGAAATTAGCTCTCTATCTGAGGTATGGTTGGCAAAGATATTCTCCCACTCTGTAGGCTCTCTTCACATTTCTGATAGTTTCCTTTGCTGAGAGAAAGCTTTGTAGTTTGAATCTATCCCAGTTGTTGATTCTTGCTTGTATTTCTTGTGCTATGGGAGTCCTGTTAAGGAAGTCTGATCCTAAGCCAACAAGTTGAAGATTTGGACCTACTTTTTCTTCTATAAGATGCAGGGTCTCTGATCTGATTCCAAGGTCCTTGATCCATTTTGAGTTGAGTTTTGTGTAGGGTGAGAGATAGGGGTTTAATTTCATTCTATTGCATATAGTTTTCCAGTTTTCCCAGCACCATTTGTTGAAGAGGCTATCTTTTCTCCATTGCATATTGTTGGAACCTTTGTCTAGTATGAGAAAATTGTATTTATTTGAAAGACCTCTACAATGAGAACTACAGAACACTAAAGAAAGAAATTAAAGAAAATCTTAGAAGATGGAAAGATCTCCCATGTTCCTGGATAGGCAGAATTAATATCGTCAAAATGGCTATACTACCTAAAGCGCTATACAGATTCAATGCAATTCCAATTAAAATCCCAATGATGTACCTTGCAGAAATAGAGCAAGCAATTATGAAATTCATCTGGAAGAATAAAAAACTAGAATAGCTAAAGCAATCCTCAGTAGCAAGAGCGAAGCAGGGGGTATTGCAATACCAGATCTTCAACTCTACTACAAAGCAATAGTAACAAAAACGGCATGGTATTGGTACCAAAATAGACAGGTAGATCAATGGTACAGAAAAGAGGACATGGACACAAACCCAAATAAATACAATTTTCTAATACTAGACAAAGGAAGGATTCTTAATGTGAGTAGGGAGGAAACCTTAGATGTATAGGGAGGTATGATTGAGGCATATAAGAAATTTCTTTGAGGTGTGAAAGTGGATTCTTTTCATTGTGTAAGGAGGGCTGTATGAGGTATTGTGGGAGGGGTCTCTGAGGGGTGTAGGAGGGCTTCATGAGGTTTGTAGAAGGGCTAATTAACATGGGTGTGAGTGCTCCATTAAGTAAGTAGGAGTATTTTTGGTGCATGTGGAAAGCCAGTCAAAAGGGATTGCTGAAAAGCGTAGTGAAGGTTTTATGAGGTTAATAGAAAGGTTCAGTCAGTTGTTTAGAAGGGCTTGAAAAGGAGTATTTTATTTACTCACTTATTCATGTAGGGATATGTCTATTTCTGGTGTGTAGGGACTTCTCTTGAGACATATAGTGAGGACATTATTCAATATGTCAAGAGGGCACTCAGATGTGTAGGGAGACTTCATTGATTTTTGTATGGAGATGATTCTAAGCTGAGAAGGGAGGGTTACTGTCAGGTTTAAGGCTAGTTTTTGAGGTTAGGGCTCAGATTAGGGTTACATTAGAGTTAATACTAGAATTAGGGAGTTAGTTTTAGAGTTAGAGGGTTAAGTTTCAGTTCAGTGTTGGTGTTAGGATCCAAATCAGTATTTGCATTGTAATGGGAAGACCTCTGTTGTGTGTTTAAATGGCTCTCTGAATTGTTGTAATGGCTCTCTGTGGTGTATTATGAGGGTTTCCTGAGGTGAGCACACAGGCCCCTGTCGGGGTTTCCAGGACCCCCAGCCTTGGGCACGGTCAAGATGGCATCTGGCACTGAGCCAAAAGCGGCCAGCTATACAGTAAACAACCAGCAAATTCCAATGATTGGCTAGTTAACGATGTGATTAGAGCATGCCCCCCACGTGTACCTATTCTATGCCTGCAGCTGTCCGCGCGTTTACCTCGTGTACTCTCCCCTGATTGGTTGAAGTGTATATAAGCTTGATGGGTGGGGGAGTAGTAGCAGAAGCTGAGAGTAGAGGCAGAAGCTGAGAGTAGGAGTAGAAGCGAGGAAGAAGAGTGCGAGCGAGGGCGAGAGCCGAGTGGGAGAAGCGGAGCGGCCGAAGCAGGTGTGAGCCGAGCGGGAGAAGCGGAGCGACCGGAGCAGGCGAGAGTTAAGCAGAGGGAAAGAGAGTGAGAGAAAGAAAAGAGAGAAAGGGATAGAAAAGAGGGAAAGAAAGGAAGACTGTGCACAATAAACTTCCAAAGCTTCAGACGTTTGTCGTGTCTCTCTCTGCGGGCAGAGGGAACGCGATAACTGGTGCCGAAACCCGGGAGCATGAAGGGTTTATAAAGAAGACAAGGTAAGATATCTTAAAAAATTTTTAACAAGTTAAACCGGTTATAAAAAAGTTAAAGGGTGTCAGGATACGCCATCAGCGGTCCTGGGGGCACGCAGAATGCGGTCCGATTAAAATAAAAATAAGGACACACGGAAGGTGGTCCAGTATCGGGATACGCCAGCAGCGGTCCTGACGTGTGGAATGCGGTCCAATTAAAGTGAAAGTAGAAACACGCTTGAAGCGGTTCAATTAGGGTATAGGTAGCACGTGAAAAGCCGCTATAAAAATTTTAATGCACACTTGATAGATAGTTTTCCTTTCAGTAATCTCGTTGCTCCTGGCAGCTAGGCCACTGTTTGTTATTGTAACTGCCATAACTGAAGCTATTCAAATTAGTAACAATGGGGTCTGAAACGTCTAAATTCAGAATGCAGCAACCCCTCAGGGAGCTATTAAAAAACCATGGGACGCCATTAAAGGAAAAAACAGCTAAAGTATTTCTCGATACTGTGGAAAGGGTTTCCCCTTGGTTTTTGGATGAGGGCCTTTTAAATACCCTACAGTGGGAACAGCTGGGGGAGGACCTTCGTATAGCGGATAGGCAAAACCCTTTGCCAGTAGGCACTATGGCTATTTGGTCTTTTATTAAATCCTGTCTGCGAGATAAAAACAAAAAACCTTCACTCACCGAGCCTTTAGCTGAGGGAAGACAGGTTGTTGGAAAGGACCGGATCCAGTCCTTCGTTGGGTCCGAGGGTCTGTTTGTATTTTCCCACAGGATCAACAGACTCCAGTCTGGATTCCAGAAAGGCTAATCAGAGTTTTACAGCATGCACGTGATGCTGCTCCTCCTCACAATGGCGAGCCTGAGCCTTCCTCCAATAACAAAAACTCAGACGGAAAGGCAAACCCGGAACCTATGGGCCATTGTTAGCCTGGCCATATTTTTTACTTCTAACTAACACATTTTTTATCCTTCCTTTTCTTGTTTTTCACCAATTCCTCTACAAGCCTGTCAATTCTACTGATGATTTTTCAGGTCGTGCTGTTTTTGGTGACAAGGATATCTCTAGTCTTTCTTTGCTTTAACAGGAGGAACTTTTGCACTTTGCCGTTGGAATCATACTACAAATCAGACCCAGAGTAGAGCAACTCGTTCTGCTGACCCTAGCTGTAATATTGTTTTCCTCCCACGTCAGCTTGTGTATTTCCTCCCTTTTATGTTTCTACCAACTAACATTTCTAATAACACCTCTTAACTGTTCACTAACCATGTGCTATCTCTCACAATGCTGGAATGGTTCTTTTGCCACCCGTGCAATTTTGATGCACATTCCTATCTTCCTATCAGTCCTAGTTTCTGTTGCAGATATAGAATTGCCAGTGCTATTATCAAGAAACAGAAGAGGCTTTGACATTGCAACAGCCGTGATCATTGCCATCACAGTCCTTGCAGTAGCAGCATTGACACAACCATAACAACGATCATTTGGCCAAAAATACAGCTGCAGCCTTACAGACCATAGAGGCTCTATCAGAGAGTGGACTTACTACAAGAACAAGTGGATACCTTGCAAGAACTTTTGGGACTGGGATGCGTTTATTCCCTGAGAGCTGTTTGTGTTACCCGTATTGTAACTCTACTGGGGTGTATATTGTTTCTGTATTTAATATGGCTACATGGTTTTTCTTCTGTTTATAGATTTATCAAACAGCGGGCGGGCTTAGGAGCTATGGTGGTACTCCTCTGCCTTGGCCTCCTTCTCTTCATTCATTTTGGCATGCATCTACGAGCTAGCCAATAGAGAGATCAGATTATCTTTCATCAGGCCATGACCGCCCTAAAGGCTGACAGCCCCCCATTAGTATGGCTCTTGATGCTGGACTGGTAGTCAAAGATGGGTAATGAAGGAGGTGGCTGTGTACCAACCTAAGACAGGAGCTGCAGCATGCTCTGCAGGCTCTGATGACGGGTAAGGACATATGCTGACCACTCAGCCTAAGACAGACACGGTCCCGAGCCTTAGTTTAATAATAAAGAAGGGGGATATGTCGGGGTTTCCGGGACCCCCAGCCTTGGGCACGGTCAAGATGGCGCCTGGCGCTGAGCCAAAAGCGGCCAGCTATACAGTAAACAGCCAGTGAATTCCAATGATTGGCTAGTTAACGATGTGATTAGAGCATGCCCCCTCGTGTACCTATTCTATGCCTGCAGCTGTCCGCGCGTTTACCTCGTGTACTCTCCCCTGATTGGTTGAAGTGTATATAAGCTTGATGGGTGGGGGAGTAGTAGCAGAAGCTGAGAGTAGAGGCAGAAGCTGAGAGTAGGAGTAGAAGCGAGGAAGAAGAGTGCGAGCGAGGGCGAGAGCCGAGTGGGAGAAGCGGAGCGGCCGAAGCAGGTGTGAGCCGAGCGGGAGAAGCGGAGCGACCGGAGCAGGCGAGAGTTAAGCAGAGGGAAAGAGAGTGAGAGAAAGAAAAGAGAGAAAGGGATAGAAAAGAGGGAAAGAAAGGAAGACTGTGCACAATAAACTTCCAAAGCTTCAGACGTTTGTCGTGTCTCTCTCTGCGGGCAGAGGGAACGCGATAACTGGTGCCGAAACCCGGGAGCATGAAGGGTTTATAAAGAAGACAAGGCTGGGGGTCCAGGAAACCCCGACAGGCCCCCTGAGGTGATTAGAAAAGGCTTCCAAAACACCATAATGAGTACTCACTGAGGTCTGTAAGTATGTCTCTCTGAAGTGTGTAGGGACAGTTCTTCAAATGTGTAGTGAGGGTACTCTTTGATGTGTCAGCAAAAAACTAAGATGTGTGTACAAAGGGTCCTCTGATGTTTGTAGGGAGTGGTCTCTGAGCTGTGCATAAAGGATATTATTATGTGTCAGAGGGCTCCTTTACATATGTGCAATGAGTTGAGAGGGTTCACAAAAGTAAATTAGGGAGGTGCTCTGTAAAGTGCAGAAAGGTCTCACTTAATTGTGTTTCAAGGGCATTTGAGGTTAGTAGTTAGAGATTTTTGAGATGAGTAGGGAGAACAAAGTGATGAATGAGAAAAGGCACTATTATGTTAGGCTTAGGGTCAGGATTTAGTGTCAGATTTATGTTCATGATCAGTGTCAGTGTCATGGAGGGCTTGCTGGTATGTAAGGAGGGCTGAGATGATTTGGGAGGGGTCACTCAGCTGTATAAAGACTGTGTACTCAGATTAATAGAGAGGACTCAGTGAATTTTTTCTGGAGGGCCTCTTTAGCTGACTAGTGAGAGCTCTGTAGGGAAGTAGGGAGGAAAATCTGACATAGAAGGGAGGACCTTATGAATTGTGAAGGGGTCTTATGTCACATGTACAACAGACATGCTGAGATGTGTATGGAAGACACTGTGAGATTTGTAGTGTAGGTTTTCTGAGGTGTATAGTAAGGGCTTGTTTAAATGCAAAAGGATGGCATTCCGATGTGTGCATGAAGGCTCTCACAGGTGTGTAGGGAGTTTTCTATTGGATATGTCAAGGTATCTTTGGGGGTGTAAGTGGGCCTTATGACTGAGTAGAGCTGTTAACACAGTTGTGAGGGAGGACCCCCTGAAGTGAGTAGTGAGGTCTCTCTGATATGTACAGGGAGAACACACTGTGTTTGGATGGGAGGGTTTTTTTTAGGATAGTATAAGAAATCTCTGAAGTGATTGTGAGGGCTTTCAATGGAGAATGATGGGGACTCTCTTAGCTGTGTACATGCAGCACCCAGAGATATGTAGGGAGAGTTTTGGATAGAAGTGAGATCTATCCGTATTGTTTTTGTAGCACTGGTTGAGGTGTGTAGCATGGGCATTCTGAGGTTTGAATTAACATATCTCTGGTGTTTACAGGGAGTGTTTTCTGGGATGCATATGGAGGGCTATCTGAGTTGTTTGGGTGTTGCTCAAAAGAGTGTGGAGAAAGCATCATTAAACTGTTTATGGATGGCACTTTAAGGTTTGTAGGAAGGGCTCTTGATGTAAGTAGGTTGGGATTACTTAGATGTGTAGGGAAATGAGTTTGTGGTGTGTAAAAAATATTTTCTGGGGTGTTACAATAGGTTCTCTTTGTGTAGGGCAGACTCTCTAATGTATATAGGAAGGGACTTCTGAAAGGTGTAGGGAGGATATATAAGGTTTCTCAATTAACTTCTTGCTATGAGAGGGAGGGCTCACATAACTGAATAAGTAGGGCTTTTGCAGTTTATAGGAAAGACCTCTGAGGTGGATTAAAAGAGCTCTCCAAGGTGTGTACTGAGGACTCTGAGGTGAGTAGAAATTCTCTCTGAGGTGTTTAAAGAGCACTGCATAGAAGTATAATTAGCACAAAGGTCTTGTATAGGAATATAATTTGTACTCAGTAAGGTATATATGTATGTCTACCTGAGGTTTTCTACACAAGTAGGTACTACTCTTGATATAAGGATGATTTCCACTGAGAATCGGTAGTGTGCAGCTGCTGAACTGTGTAAGGAGGTGTGTATGAATTGTGTCAGAGGACTATAAGATGCTCATCCTAGGGCTCCTTTTTTGTGTGAGAGGGCCTCCTGAATTGAGTAGGGATGGCTCACAGAGTTGTACAGTGTGTGTGTACTGAAAATTGTAGAAAGAACTAAGTGAGCTGTGTTTGCAGGGTCATTTGAGGTGAGTAGTAACAGTTTTGTGAGAAGAATAGGGAGAAAAAACTTGTGTAGAGGAAGAGCACTATGAGGTTAGGCCTAGGGATAGGGTTTAGGGTTAAGGTCAAGTCATGGTCAGTTTCAGGTTCAGGGAGGACTCTTTGGCATATAGGAGAACTGAGGTTTATGCTTAGGATTTGGGTTAGGTTCAGAGTAAGAGTCAGCACTTGGTGCATAGGGAAGACCATGGTGGAGAGTCAAAGTTTCTCCCTGATATGTGTATATTGAGGCCTCCTTGAGGTGTACATATAGACTCTCTGAGATATTTATAGAGGGCATGCAAAGAATCATTGTTTCTTCTTGCAAAGAAGTATGGTTTTACTCACTGAGTTATGTAGGAACTTCTCTGATGTGTGTAGAAACTGCTCTATATTTGAGTATGGAGGGTACACTTTGTTGTGTATGAAGGTTAAACTGAGGTGTTTAGAAAAGTCTGTCTGAAGTTGGTAGCATGTTGCCTCTGAGCTGTGTTTTGTGGAATTTATGAGGTGTTCAGGATGGTTCTATGATGTGTGTTAGAGAACTAAAAGAAGTATGTGTGAGGGTCCTTTCAGTTGAGTTGGGAGGACTCTCAGGTGTACAGATAGGGTACACTGCGATGAATCGAAAGGGTTTAGTTTGTTGTGTTTGTATGGTTCTTGATGTGAGTAGTGAGAACTCTGTTAGATGAGAAAGGAGGACAAATTTGTGTAGAAGGGATTGTCTCATGAAGTTTGAAAAGGGGAACTATATGGTCTGAAATGAGGAATCATGGTGATGAAAAGGCTGAACTCTAAGTGTTGCCATGTAGGTTAACTGAGGTGTGTATTGATGGCTAGTTAAAATTCAGAAGGATAGCACTCTGATGTGTGTTTGGAGTGCTCCCATTAGGTGTGGAGGGATGTCTATATTAGGTGGGCAGAGGGATCTATGATGGGTGTAGGAGACCTGTTTGACATAGTAGCAATACTATCTCAGTTATGTAGGGAGGGATTTCTATAGTGAATAGTGAGATCTCTGATATGAGTAGCAAGAATAAATTCAGGTGTGGTGAGAAGAATACTTGAGGACAGAAGAGAAAAACTGTGAAGTGTTTTGGTAGGACACTCAGAAGATTATGTTGGGGTTCTTTTAAGTTTCTAGTTTTGGCCCTTGGAGGTAAATATGGAGGGCTTTTTGGCTATTTTTGAGGACTACAAGAGATGTGCAGATAGGGTTTTTAAAGATTTGTTGAAAGGGCATTCTGAGGTTTTTATAGGAGTCTCTCTGAGATTTGTAGGGAGGACTGTTGAATGAGGTGCATAAGATGGGTGCTCATTGGTAAAATTTAAGAGATAACTGAGGTGTATATTTGTGCATCTATAGTGAGTATTAAGAGATCTCTGAGATAAATGAGGACAACCTGAAGTTTAAAAGGAGGGCTCTATGAGATGTGTAACAGGGCCCTCTGGGTAGTGAAATTATGCCATTCTGAGGTGCATAGAGACATGGTGTGTGGTATGTAGCAATGGTTCTCTGGTCTTAACATTGATACAGTGATTGATAAATAAAGTGAGCAGGAAATGTGTCCAAGGTGTGTATGGATGACCATATGGATTCTGTAGAAAGGGCACTTGATATGAGTAGGTAGGGCTCTGATCTGTGTGGAGAGGTTACTGCTATGTGTGTAGAAAGTGTTCACTGAAGTGTGAATGGAAGGTTCTCTGAGATTTCTAGTGCAGATGATTTGTGGTGTGTAGGGAGTCCTCTATTAAGTGTGCAGGAGGAATCTTTGAGGGGTATAGAAGGGCTTTTGTCTGCCTAGGAGTGCTTTCTGTTGAGTAGTTAAGGCCCTCAGAAATGAATAATGAAATCTATCTGATATGGCTAGGTAGAACATGATGAGATGTAATCAGAATATTCTTTGAGTATAATAGGGGGAAACCCTACATTGTTCAGAGAGAACTCAACAGTGTATCCAGAGTCTTCTCTGAGGTGTGTCAGACAAACCCTCAGAGGTGAGTAGAAAGGGCATTTTGGTGAAATTAAGTTGTATCCAAGTTGTGTATTAGGGTGTGTTGTTGTTTGTAGCATGGGCATTGTGAGGTTTGAATTAACATCTCACTGTAATTTATAGAAAGTACTCTCTGGGTGTATAGGAAAGGCTTTCTGAGTTTGTTAAGTGTTGCTCAATAAAGTGTGTAGGCAGTGTCCCTAAGGGGTATATGAATGGGAATTTGAGGTGTGTAGAAAAATATATTGGTATTAATAGGGAGTCATTATTATAAGTGTAGGCAAGTGACTTTGAGATGTGACAGAAAGATTCTCTGAGGTGTTAAGTGGATTCTCATTTTTAGGCAGGGTGGGCTCTCTGACATGTAGGAAGGGCCCTCTGAAAGGTGTAGGAGGGATTTATGAGATTTGTAGGAAGAATTATTTATGAGAGTGTAAGTGTTCACTTAAGTGAATAAAAGGACTATTTGCAGTGTATAGGAAAGGTCTCTGTGTTGAGTCAAAAGTTTTCTCTGAGGTGTGTATTGCAGGCTCTCTGAGGTGGTAGAAAGGTTCTCTAAGGTGTTTAGAGAAAACTTGCTAAGAAATAAAGTTACTAGAGCTTGTGAAGTACTAGTTTTTACTCACTCAAATATGTAGTTATGTCTCTGTGAGGTGTGAAGGAAATGATGTAAGGTCACCCTCTTTTAAAGGATAGTATCACAGCTTGATCAACATCAAATTCAATGAGTCACAAATATGAGACACAAATATAAACACACCCAGACAAAAACTTTGAGGGTCTGGTGCTATCTAAATGGGAATCTGAGTGGAGGGCTAAAATCTACTCACTTCCAATGACCTCTCCTGTTTCACCTCTGTTTACATGGGAAATATCACCAGAGTTGTTGGTCCCAACATTGATACAGTGCTTCCAATCTTGGGTAAGGCCCCTAAAAGGGACTTTCCTGAGAAATAAGCATCCAAAGATGAGAAGACAACAAGAACTCATGGCTCTGGTCTTGCTATCTCAACACAAGCGAGCAGCATGAGAGTTTATCTGGAATGTGATTGCTTAGCTACTAGGGTTCCAAGTTCTGTGTGTTCTACTGCCAAGGAAGTGAAAGCACTTCCTTGGGGACTCCATGCTCAAAGCTCTTTCTCACACAAGATTGTTCTAATGGTCCACTGAGTTGCAGGTTTCTCCCATCTTCCCTTAACATATACACAAGTGGACATGGTTACACCAACACACCCTGAATCTGGTCCCCAGACTGTCCCAGGTGTAGCTAACTCATCTGGTTTGGAGAGACAGTTTGAATCAGATCCATTTTCTCCTTCTGGTCATGTGGTTGGTGCTGAAGAAGTCATTATGCCTTAAAAGTCCTGAATACTTTTGTCATTTACTTCCTCGGAATTATTCTAGTGTATGCCTTTGAAGTTGTCATCAGGTGTGTAAGGCCATTTATATATGCACTCCTTGGGAACCCTAATGTTTGAGTTATGTTTCGGTGATGCACCAACATACAGAAAACATAACACAGAAAGGAGAGGGACAGGGGATGACATACAAATCTACCATAATGTGAGTCCATCAGTGAAAGAGGGGAAATCATCTTCTACCTTGTCCTCACTTTCACTCTGACCCCTGGAAGTTTGTCATGACTGATTTTCAGAGATAGACTCCCTGTGCCATAGACCTTCCAATGCTCCCTGTGAAATTTAGAATTGTTTCAATATTTCTTCTCATTGTATGATGTGGGTACACTACAAGGGATCACTGGCACTGGATAATTCTACTGTCCAAAACCTGTAGCTTCTCCATCTAAGTGAAACCACATGAACATCTGGTTTCAAAGAAAAAATAAATCAACAAAATCATGGTATTTTAATTCCAAGATGTAGTCATCAGAAGTCTCATTTTTTGTCTCCATAGTTCCATAGCAGTGGCACTGCTATACTTCCAGGGATTTTTTGGAAAAGTTTGTGTGGCAGCAGGCAAAGTTCCAAGGACCCCATTAAATAGCAAGGAACTGACATTTCTATTTCCATTTCTAAATGCCTCACATACATAAAAATATTTTGTTTATAAAATTCATGAATGCAACTTTTATGAAAAATAAATGATGGTGTGAAATTGCCAAAACTTTGTTCAAAACCATGTTCATAATGATGGGAGTAGAATTCTCTTTCTCTATTTCTTTATGGAACATCTGCACTGCTTTTTCAAGGTCACGGCAGGTCATTTTTTTATGTGTGTGTTGCCGAAGACAGGTTTATTCTATTCTTCTAATGAAAATTTGGAAAGAAGTCCCCAGTAGAACAAAGAACTAACTAAGAAGGCAATATTTATTCAATAGCTAAGGTTACTGGAGGAGAGAGAAGGACTGACAATTCAGTTTTGAAAAATGGAAAAAGACTAGGTAACCACTTTCTTCAATGTTAGTCATTCATCTAATGCAATGGCACTGAGTTCCCTGTGCCCATTTTTGAATAAGCACAAGAACTGATTTCCTTTTCTTCTATTAAGAAACATCAAAAAACAGCAAACTATCTCAAAGGCATAGAACCATCTTGCTTGTGCACTCAGAACTAATTTGTTATTTTTACCTTCCCACAAAGGTGAGATTCTGATGATAGACCACTGGCTTGGAAAGACTTGAATATCAATACTCATGCACAATCACCCCTGTGGGAGGGCTCCCAGGATAGAGCATTGCTGAATCCTTCTGTGTTCCTTAAAATTTACTGGGAAACAGCAAATGGGGAGGATCAGCACAAGGAAGACCTGCAACTCTGAATGATGCTGGGTTTGGTAAGATCTAAGACACCAGTGAATTTGAAAAAAAACATAGTCCCTGTGTTTTAAACTGGTAAAAATCAAAGTTATGAGAATTCTCCCCTCTTATCTCCTTCTCCTGTAGGTATTCTTCTTATGATACTATGGCATTATATGATAACATTCCCTATCCTCTAAGTTTCTTCAGGAAGTTGAAAGAGCCCTGTATGAGCTTTGACAGGCCTGAGAGGACCATAAAATGAACAGAAGTTCAGTCAGTTTCCACGTCACTGTAAAAAGTCTTTAAGCTAAAAAGGTGAGTTAGTGATATTTTCTGACCATTGGCCACTCTTGGAAAATGCTTAAAAATTGATTTGCTGGGATCATTGCTTAATTCTCCAAAACAGGAGAAAAAAGAAATCACAGAAAAATGGTGATGGGTCCTGGGTTCCAGAGGGGTTTGATTCCACATGGAACAGGTTCACTGTCTTAACAAAGAAATTCCATGTACAACTATATCAATAAATCCTAACTGAGTATTAGTACCTTGCCTCTAATACATCTTTCTACCAATATCCTCAACATGGTTCTGTACCCAGTTGTTGAAGTCCTGATTTTTACACTCTGAAGCACAGCATCAGCACATCCAAACACTGAGGCACCAAGCTCTGAGGGTTGTAATATTCCCTTTCTAAGAAGAGCATCCAAGACAAAGGTGTAGTGTGCCAAACTCTCAATAGAAAAATCACAAGAACATACATTCTTTTAAAATTATAATTTTTCTGACAGCTAGACCAATGTAGACCAAATAAAAATTTTAAAGTGATATATTATGACCACAGCTTCCCTAGTGAAATCGAAATTAGGCAAATACAGTGACTAAAGTCATCATGTGAAGCCAGAACGATCAATGTCAGTGTGAGATTGAAATACACTGGAAACACAGCTCACAGACTTTGCCCTCTAGTCTTGTGTTAGCAAGGAGCAGCAAGGCAGTGCAGGCTACATCTGTAGCTGTGTAATCAGGGTATGGTGATCCTGACAAAGAGACCATGGAACTTAGGGGCCACCTGGTTTTTCTCAGGTGCAAGACTGCAACTCAGATATGAAGGGTCAAATCCCAGGTGTCATGGAACCCTGTGTATGACTGAGAGATGTTTCATTGCAGTTGCATTATTGGTGACATGTTCGTCCCAGAAAAGTTGGACAAAGACAATGCTTTTTATGTGGTTTGATCAGCTGCCTTCTGAACTCTTTTAGTTACTGGGCATGGTTTGTTTCTAAAGGAGCCTGTTGAGAACTTGCATCCTGGTTCCAGTTAGTGCTCTGTCTTACCTGTCTGCTCACTGCCAGTGAAGCTCACAAAAAGCAGCCCTAGTCATGAGAATTCTATAATAGTATGGATTCTATAATAGGACTATAATCAACAGGACAACTATTATATCACTTTTGGATGATGTAGATTTGGTATTACATTACTATTAATAAATAAGAACAGATAGTGCATTATCTTGAGGTGTTTTTTATGATATTACTTTTGCATAATAGACTACATAACAGTTATTATATTTGTTATGAATGTTATCCCACACTTCTATCAATATCCAAGGTGTATAGAAGCTATTATGTTAATATTAAATGCTATACTCTGGATAATGTAATAGTATTAAAACCTCAGGGTCATTATTATATTAGTTGTACATCCTATAGTATGAATATTACATCAATTTTAAAAGGCAGCTATCTTATCAGTTTGATATGTCATAGTATGGATATCATATTAGTATTAAAAGTCACAAACAAACCTTTAGGTAATTTTTAAAAACTCAAGTATGCATAACATCTTAGGATTAAAATCAACATGGTAGTTAATACATTAATTTTGATGATAACTCATAAAAATTATTTAATGCCAAAAATGCAGATATTTTATTAACATAAGGTTGTATAATATAAATATGCTAATGTTAAATGGTATAGAATACCTGTTTGCTAGTTTTAGATGTTATATGAAGGATATTAAATAAATATTAAAATCCACAAGTAAGTTATTTTATTGGTTTCATGGTTTATGGAAAAAATGGAATATTGTAATATTAAAGGCTATGGAACATACATTTCATTGTTTTTTTTTAGGTGATAATATGGATGTTATATTAGTATTTCAAGATAGAGGGAAGCTAGTATATTCATTTCTGATGCTAGGCTATGAGTAACACATTAGGTTTCGAGGCCACACCACAGCTTCTATATTCATATTTGAAACTCCAGTTTGGATATTATATTAGTATTTGAGTACTCTGAATGACTGTGATATCCATTTCTGATATTGTAATATCAGACAAATTATATTAATATTAAAGGAGAGAACAGCTTTTGTATAGTTTTCCATGCTACTGTATGCATACACTGTTAAAAAAAGGACATGGAACAGCCATAATAGGAATATTGTATTATAATTGAAGTCTACAGAGTAGCTATTGTATGTATTTTATATGGTCACTATAAATATTATAATCATCTTTACGATCCCAGGGAATCTACTATATTATTTTAATGTGGAATAGTAAGAATATTTCTTTAGCATTAAAGACCACATGGCAGCTATTAGTTTTAGGGATACAACAAATTTATCACATTCATATTAAGGGTACCAAGTCAAGCAACTATTCTGTTAGGTTTAGATTTTATAGAATGGAAAGCATGTTAGTATTAACAGCCAGAGGCTAATGATTACAGCAGTTTTAATGCTCTAGTATGAATATAATATCAGTATAGAAAGAACAAAGGACAATTTTAAAAAATAACAGAATTCTACTATAAATTTAATTTAATTAATTTATTTTTAATGTATTGATCAGAATTGAACCCAGTGCTTCACTTGTGCTAGGCAAGTGCTCTAACAGTAAGCCACAAACCCAGCACCAAAGGACAGTTTTTATATGAGTTCAAGAGGCCACATATTCCATATTACATAAATTTGAAAGGACTCAGGGAAACTATTAATTTTGGATGTAATTGTTGATTTATAATCTTTTGGCAATAAAAGCCAAATAACAGCTACTATATTAGTTATAAATTCTAATGTATGAATATTATGTTAATACTAAAGGACACAGTGCAAGGGCATACTAAGCATATTATGTGAGTGTCAGCAGTCACATTAAAGTTATTAGTGTCTTCAGTCACAGTGAGAGTATTATGTGAGTGTCAGGTTCCACAGTGAGGATATTATGTTAGTGTCAGAGGTCAAGTGTAAACATTATATTAGTGCCAGAGGCCAGAGTGAGGGAATTTATTTGAGTTTCTTGTGTCAGAGTTATAATATTATGTGAATGTAAGTGGTCAAATGATGTAGGTAGTAGATTTTGTATTGGTGAATATTCATGTGTTGAAAAGCATGATACAATGATCTCAATCACATAAAGTGTGCTGTTGTATACGTATACTCATGACCTAGAAGGCATGTCCAAGTAAGCTCTTTGCAAATTAATAACTTTGCTCTTTGCTTGTATTTTTATTTTTTCTGTAATTTACATGTTAACCTTTAAAAAATAAATGTTATTTTTTAAAAAGTGATCAAGTGAGGATTGTATATGTATGTGATATACCACAGGGCAAATACTTTGTGAGTACTTTAGGCCACAGTGAAGATTTTATGTTAGTGTTATAGGTCAAGGGAGAATATTTTGTAAAAGGGACCAGAATGAGGATAAGTAAGTGTCATAGACCACATAAGCATATTTTGTGTCAGTGGCTATAATGTGGTAATTATCAGAGTGTCAGAGACATTGTGAAGGTATGTGAATGTTGGTAGGCAGATTAAAGATATTATGTGAATGTGAGCTGCCAGAATGAAGATATTATGCATCAGAGACCAGAGTGAGGGTAATATCTGGATTTCAGTGGCTACAATGAGGACAGTTTGTCAAGGTTAGCAGTCAGAGTGAGAATGTTATATGAGAACCTGAGGCCATAGTAAGGATATTATATAAATTTTAGAGGCCAGATAAAGACTTGATGTGTCAGATGTATGAGTGAGGGTGTAATGTGAGTTTAAGAGACCACATGGAGAATATTTTATTTGTTTCAGAGACCAGAGGAAGAGTATTATGTAAGAGTCAGAGGTTACAATATGAGCATTATGTGCAATTAATTTTTCATAGTGAGGATATGTGAATGTCAGAGTCCAAATTGAGGGTATTATGTGAGTGTGAGAGGTCACATGTTATTATGTGAGTTTCATAGGTCACAGTGAAGATATTATGTGAAAGCCAGAGGCCATATTGAGGTTTATATGTGAGTGCCAGAGGCCACAGTGTTTTATGTGAGTATCAAGGTAAGAGTGAGGGAAATTTTTGAGTCAGACCAACTGAAGATATTATGTGATTGTCATGGCAACAGTGAGTGTCTTATATGAGTGTCAGAGGGCACAGGATAATATGTGAGAGTCAAAGACCATAGTGAGAATATCATGTTTCAGAAGGCACAGTGAGAATTTTATATAATTTTTTTAGATCACACTGATGACATTATATCAGTGTCAGAAGTCATACTATATTTATTGAATGTCAGAGGCCTCAGGGAAGATACTCAATGAGTAACAGTGGTAGCAGTAGTCACATTAAGAATATTACATGTCAGTGGTAAGAGTGATGATATTATGTGAGTGTCAGAGGCTACAGTGAGGAAATTATGTGAGTTTTATTGGCCACAGTGAGGGTGTTATATTAATATAAGAAGCCACATTGAGGATATTATGTGAATTTCAGAGGTCACTGTAATGTTATTTTGTGAGTTTCAGAGGCCAGAGTGAGGGGTTTAAATAAATGTCAGAGGTTTAATTGTGTATGTTATGTAAGTGTCAGAGGTCACGTTGATGGTATTTTGAGTGTCAGAACCAAATGAGAATATTATGTGAGTGGCAACTGTCTCAGAAAGGATATAGTATGAGTGTCAGAGGCTACAGTTGGGATATACTGTCAATCACAGGGACAACACTGTGGAAATTATGTGGGTGTCAGTGGCCACAGTGAGGATATTTTGTCACATCCAGGACCAGTATGAGGATATTATCAGTGTCCCAAGTCACCGTGACTGTCTTGGATCATAGTGAGTGTATTGTTTGAGTGTCAGAGGTGACAATTTCATTATGTGAATATACAAGGCCACATTGAAGGTGTTTGGTGAGTATTAGAGGCCACATTGAGGGTATTATATGAGTGTCAAGGTAATAGCGATGACATTTTGTGAGTGTCAGATGCCAAGTGAGGATATTATGTGAATATCAGGGGCAAAAGTGAGTATATTAAGTGAGTGAAAAAGGTCACAGTTAGAGTATTATGTGAGTGTCAGAGACCAGATGATATTCTATATGAATATCAGAGTCAGAGGCTACATTGAAAGCATGATGTGAGTGTCTCAGGACATAAACATATTATGTGCATAACAAGTCACAATGAATGTAATATGTGACTGTAGGAGGCCAATCTCTGGGTATTATGTGAGTTTCACAGGTTATAATAAGGATACTATATCAGTATCAGAGACCAAAATGATAACATTATGAGTTCAAGAATTCACAGAGAGATATTATATCAGTTTCAGACATCACAATGAGGGTATTATGTCAATGTCAGAGGTCAAATTGAGAATATTTTATGTGTGTCAGAGAACCGAGTGAAAATATTTATGTGACTTTCAGAGGAAACAGTGTGATATTATGTGAGTGACAGAGACTAGAGTGGTAGGAGTCTGTGTCTGAGGTAAAAATGTGTGTATTATGTGATTGTCAGAGACCAGAATTGGGGATTTATGTTAGTGTCAGAGGGTACAGTGAGGATATTATCTGAGTGCCAGAGGTTACAGTATATTTATTATGTGTGAGAGGTAGCATTGATGATATTATGTGTCAGAGGCCAATTAAGGATATAATGTCTGTGTCAGAGGTCAAATTGCGTGCATAATATGAGTGTCTGAGATCCCAGTTAGTTATTGAGTGTCAGTGGTCAAAGTTAGAATATAACATTAGTGTCAGAGGTCAAGTGAGGATATTTTTTGAATGTCACAATCCAAAATGAGGTTTTTATATAAGTAACAGAGGATCCAGTGAGGTTATATTGTGATTATAAGAGGTCTGAGTGAGGGCATTCTGTGTCAGAAGTCATGTGAGGATATTATGTGACTATCACCTCACTGTGAGGATGTCATGTGAGTGTCACATAACTAATGAGGAAATTAGGTACTATTAGAGGCATGAGTGAAGAAAAATGAAAGTGTACAAATTCATTTCAGAAAATCATATGAGTGTCAAAGATCACAGTGAAGACATAATATGAGTATGAGTGGCCAAAGAGGTATTATGTCAGTTTCTAAAAAAGAACAATGAGAATATTATTTGAATGACACAGGGCTCAGAAGGGGAATTATGTGAGAGTCAGAGGGCACATTGAGGGTATTCTGTGAGTGACTCAGGCCATGTAAGGATATTATGTGTTTGAGAGAGGTCACACTGAGGTTATTATTTGAGTAACAGAGGTCACACTGAGGATATCATTTCAGAGTTAGAGGCCAAAGGAGGATATTATGCTTCTGTCAGAGAAAACAGTGAGTATATTTTATCAGTGTCATAGACCATAGTGAGGGTAATAAGTAAGTATTAGAGGTCACAGTGAGGGTAATCTGTGAGTGTGAGATGTAAGATTAGGGTATCATGTCAGTGACAGAAGGCAATGGAGGACACTTTTGTCAGAGGTTAGAGTGAGGGTATAATGTGTCAAATGTCACACTGAGAGTATGACATTAGTGCCAAAGGCAAATGTGGATAATTTTGAATGTTACAAATGACAATGAGCTTACTTTGTGAGAGTGAGATGTCAGAGTGAGGATATGGTTGAGTGTCAGAAGTCAAGTCAGGCTATTTTTTGACTATCAGAGTCACAGTGAAGATATTCTTTGAGTGTCACATGCCATAGGGAAGTAAAGTGAGTATCATAGGAAGCAATAATTATATTATGTCAATGTCAGTAATCACAGTGAGGATGTTATGTCATTCTTAGGGTTTTATGTGAGTTCCAGAAGCCACTATGAGGAGATATAAGTATCAGAGAAAAAATGTGAGGTTATAATGTCAGTTTCAAAGGCTACAGTAAAAGTATCATGATTGTACCTGAAGTCACACTAAAGGTAATTTTTGAGTGACAGAGGTCATAAGAAGGATATGTTTTCAGTGTCAAAGTTCACCATGGGGTTATTATGTGGGTCTAGGAGGCCATGTTGATGGTATAATAGGAGCTTCCGGGGTCACTGTGTGGGTATTTGGTGAGCATCATTGGTAAGACAGAGGTTACTACCTGCATGTCAGAGGTCACAGTGAGGTATTATGTGATTGACAGGACAAATTGAGGGTAATATTTGAGTGTCAAAAAACAAAGTGAAGGTGTTATGTAAGTGTCAGAGGACATTTTGAGGGAATCGTGTGAGAGTCAGAAGTCACAGAAAGGATATGACATCTGAATCAGAGGTCACAATGAGGTTATTATATGAGTGTTAGAGATCAAACTGAGAGTATTATGT
Source organism: Sciurus carolinensis (assembly GCF_902686445.1). NCBI lineage: Eukaryota > Metazoa > Chordata > Mammalia > Rodentia > Sciuridae > Sciurus > Sciurus carolinensis. Next base: position 3,132,379 of record NW_025920125.1, on the reverse strand, counting down.
GTCAGAGGTACCAGAGAGGTTATTATGTGAGTGTTTAAGACCACAGTGATGGTATTATATCAGCATCAGAGGTCATAATGAGGTTATAATGTGAGTCATAAGTCATGATGAGGGTATTATGTAAGCATCACAGGCCACAGTGAGTGTATCATGTGACCGTCAGTGGTCACACTTAGGATATAATCTGAGGCCACACTGAAAGTAATAAGTCAGTGTCAAAGGTCAGAGTAAGGGTATCATTTGAGTGTGAGTTCACAGTGTGGGTAATATATGAGTATCAGAGATCACACAGACTGTTATGTGAGTGACTCAGGAAAAGTGAGGATATAATGAGAAAATATTTTCAATGTCAGGGGTCACAGTGTGGATATTTTATGAGTGTAACAGGTTATGATGAAGATATTTTGTTGGAGTCACAGGCCAAGTGAGGACATTGTATGAATGTTAGAGACCACATGAAAATTATATAGAAACATCAGAGATCAAGTGAGGATATGATGTGTGTCACAGGCAACAGTGAGGGTATTATGTGAGTATCAGAGGAGAGGCCAAAGTGAGAATATTAATTGAGTGTCTGAGATCATATTCATATTATTAAATAAATGTAAGAGGACAAAATGGGATACTATGTCAGTGTCATAGGACACAGTGAGGATTGTAAGTAACTGTTCAGTGTCACAGTATATTATGTTAGTTTAAGAAGCCATGCTAAAATATTATGTAGTGTCAGAGCCCAGGGAATTATTGTAATAGTGTCAGAGTCCACTGTTATCCTATTATGTCTGTGTCAGAGACCAGAGTGAGGAATTTATGTGAGTACCAGAAGCCACAGTGAGGGTTTCATTGCAGTGTTGGATGCCACAGGTAGGATATTATGTGTCAGGGGTGCTCTGAGTGTATTATGTACTTGTCTGAGTTCACCCTGAGCTAATTATATGAACATCAGAAGCCACAGTGAGGATATGATGTCAATAAGAGGATACAATGAGGGTATAATGTTTGTGTCTCAGGTTACACTAAAGAAATAATTATGAGTGAGACATATCACTGTGATTATATCATGTCAGTATCAGAGGTCAGAATGAGGGTGTTATGTGAATGTCAGAAAACGCAGTAGGGTATTATGTGAGTGTCAGCAGCCAAGTGATGATATTATGTGAATGGCATAGGATAAAATGAGGGTATTATGTGAGTGTCAGTGGTCACAGGAGACTTCTATATGTCTGAGATCATGCTGACTATCCTGTGTTCATATCAGAAGCCACAGTGAGAATATTTTCTGGGTAACAGAGGCCACATGAGAATAATACGTGGGTGCCTGAGGCCATAGTGAGAATTTTTTTTGTGTGATCAGAATCCACAGTAAGGGTATTATGTGAGTGACATAAGAATAGTAAGGATATTATGTCAGTATCAGAGGACAAGTGAGGATATTATGCAAATCTCAGAGGCCACATGAAGGTATTATGGGAGTGTTTGAGTCACAGTGAGTAAATTGTATAATGTCAGAAGTCTGGTGAAAATACTGTGAGGCTGCAAATTGAGGATATTTTGTAAATGTCAGAGGGCAGGTTGAAGGTATTATGTGATGGACAATAGGCACAGTGAAGGTATTAGGTGAGTGTCAGAAGCTGCAATGAGAATATTCTGAGTTTCAGAGGCCACATTTTTGGTATTATGTATCAGAGAGCATATGCAAGTGTAATATTATTATTTGAGGTTACACTGAGGGTATGATATGAGTGTGAGAAATCACAGTGAGTGCAATTTTTTGAAGATCAGAGGTCACATTAGGGTATTATATCAGTAACATTATAAGGTATTATTTGAGTGCCTGTGGTCACAGTGAGGGTATTATGTGAGTGTGATCATACTCAGGTAATTATGTGTCAGAGGTCACAGAGTGTAATATGTGAGGATCAGAGGTCACAGAGAGAATATTATGTCAGTGTCAGAGACCAAGTTGCTGAGGGGATTCAGGCAGCATGGAGAGAGGATATTTTGTTTTTTACAGGTCACTTTGATGGTTTTATATCAGAAGTTTCAGCATGGTAATATGTGAGTGTCAGAGAAAACAGAGAGCAAATTGTATGAGAGTCAGAGGCCACAGTGATTTTATTATGTGAGTATAAAATTCCAGATGATATGTCAGTGTCAGATGCCAAGTGAGGATATTACATCAGTGTTGCAGGCCACATTTAAGGTATTATGTATGATTCAATGACTTCACTGAGTATATGTTTGTAGGAAGCCACAATTTTGGTATTATGTTAGTGTCTGAGATCACAATGGGGATATAATGTGTCAATGGTAACAATAAAGGAATTATGTAAGTGTCAGAGACCAATTGAGCACATTCTGTTTCAGAGATCACAGCATGGTATTATATGAGTGTTTGATGTCACACTGAGTGTATTCTGTGAGGAACTCATGTGACAGTGAGTTTAATATATAAAAGACATTGTAAATGAGAAGATATTTCATAAATGTCAGAGGCCACAGTTAGAAAAAATTTTCTATCTCAGGGGCTATTGTGAATAAATATATGAATATATGTGAACATTGTAAGTATATTTGAGAGCATCAGATGCCTTAGTGAGTATATTTTGTCAAAGACATGGGCCATAATGATATTATGTGACTGTCAAGGTCACAGTGATGATATTGTATGAATGTCAACATAAGATTGAGGAGTCAGAGGTGAAGTGAGGGTATTATGTGAATGTCAAAAGCCACAGTAGGTTATTATGTGAGTGTCAGATGTCACATTGAGCAAATTATGTGACAGTGAGAGGCCCCAGTGTGGCCATTAATTGAGTGTCAGAAGTCAGTGAAAATGCTATGTGTGATAGGCCATGGTGAAGATGTCATGAGAGTGTCAGAGGCCAAGTAAGGATCTTATGTGAATGTCAGAGGCCAGAGTAATGTAGCATATCATTGTAGGAGGCCACAGTGAGAGTTTTATGTGAGTGTAAGAGATTATAATGAGGGCATTATGTGAGTGAACCAGGCCATGTTTGGATATTATGTGACTGTCAGAGGCCACATTGCTCCATTTTTGAAATTGAAAAAAATGTTTTTCTTGAAAGAGTGACTAGAAGTTTAATGCACATACCCAGGATTCATGGATGCCCAGTGCACAGCTGTCTTGCCCATGATGATGAGAAAAATTGATGTGGGGTAAGAAGAGGGAATAGAGCCAAGAGGTACAACAGAAAATGGAATCTTTTGTAAAGAGGAGTCCCACATTCCCCCAAGAAGTGTAAGCTAATCATTGCCTGACCTGGTCCTCAGGTCTTGATATGAGGAATGGGCCACTCTGCTAAGACCATTTTCTGAAAGACTATTTCCATTGCTAAGCCAAACTTAGACTGGTAACAAATATGTCCAAAGTCCTCCAGTCATGGCATGCAATGTCCCTCTGGGAGCCACAACTTGAGGTCAGAACACACTTGGCTAATTGAAGTTTAATTTTGTAGCCATTCCTTCTGGGCACATTGGGCTAGATGCTAAGTTGGAGGCTGGCACAGACTCTTGGGCATGCCTGACAATGCCCACAGTCTCCTAGAATTTTCTAGCCAGTGTAAGTATCAGTCTTAACAAGAAGTCATGACAGTAAGGGGACTAGGGCTCTAGTTTTGTTCTAGTGTTAACATGCAGCATATCAACATATGAGCTTCAACAGTGCTGATGAAGGAACTTCCTTGTGGAGTCCTGATGAGGGGTTACAGGAAGCAGGGAAAGAGCTAAAGAGACTCAGAGAATTACAGCAGTAACTGGCAGTATAGTCTGGCACCCTTGAATTCCCTTAAAAAGCTAGAATACCAGTCAGAAAAAAAAGGTTCACTTGTGAATATTCACCCTGCATAGTAAAATCCCTGAGGTCAGCATGAGGGCTCAATGCCCAGACCACATTGACACATTCAGTCCCATGTGAATATTCATTTCAATTCTGAATATTTAGGGGAAAATCCTCAAGATGACTTGGAATCTGCAATATCCAGTGTCTTTATTCTTGGCATGGCACCTTACATGTGGTAGGTCTGGTTAGGCACACTTAGATGAGCTTTCTAACATTAGTTCTCAGTGGCAGCTGTGTAGGTTTTGCAGGAGAGAGTTGGGTGTCTTAGGGAGCTCTGAGGCTATAAGTGGGGACAGTGAGGCTATTCAGGTCACATATCTATATATTTCTGGACACCACCCCCACAAGTTTACTAGCAGCACTATAGCTGTATATGTTTGAGACCTTTTCCTCAACAAGTACATCATCAGATGGTACAGTCGTAATCTCATCATATATACAATTTTTTATTTTTTTTACATTTGAGTATTTTTTGAGTTACTTAAACCACCATAATTTTCACTGTCATTCATTCTTAAGTCTGCATAAGAGTTGTGGAACAATGTACCAATTGATTCAGGCATATTACTCCTCTTGAATATTTAGGTTCCTCTAGTTTTCAGCTAGTATAAAAATTGCCTGTAAAATTTAAAGATCTTACCAAAAATAGTAAAACCAGAGTGAATGTAGAGAATTTTTTGTTTGGGAATGAATTCTGTTGTCTCCAATCCCTTTCGAACAAGACCAGTCTTCCTTGGAATCCTGTTTCTTGGCACAAGCTTGGCCACTGAATTGACCAGACCTTTGCCCCCTTAGACTGTTTGTGTCACTTGCCCCTACTCAGCTTTCTTCCTGGTGCAGTTGTGCTAAAATCTTGGATGGTGGGAAGAAGTCTCCCCTCTTGGTTATCCACAACCAAAACTGGGAGAGGACCAAGAAGTAGCCAGACTTAAGTTCTGTTGTAAAATATGGCTGAGTAACAGGGAGTAGAGTGACAGACTGTGAGAGAAAAGGGCACAGGGCACAGTCTGACTCCTGAAAGACACGATGACACCATAGTGCTTTCTAAGGAAGATAAAATTTAGTTGATGTGCAGCATTTGGTTTAAGTGGACACATAAAGTCTTTCCCATTTGCAGGATGGAAAATCTTGGGGTCTTCAGGAGGAGGGTGGTCTGGGGTGGGGATTTTTAGATATTTTAGGTGACCCACACCTGTGATTTCTATTTCTATAGGATCATTAGAGTCTAGCAGATCATGTGGTTAACTTCCCAGGTGAGAGAATATCATTGTGACTGCATTGTCATATTACAGAAACTAGATTATTCTATGGTGAAGGGTTAATAATCTTTCCTTGGAGCTAGGAGCCCAATGTAATTTGTGGTGGAAGTATTTTCAGTTGAATAAATTATAAACATGTGCCAGGAGCCAGGGGACATTGATTCAATATAGCTGTGCCCCACCTGGTTGTGCAAGATGGGGAGACAAAAGTTCTCAGGACTAGGGGCTGGGGAGATAGCTCAGTTGGTAGAGTTCTTGTCTTGCAAGCACAAGGCCCTGGGTTCAATCCCCAGCACCACAAAAAACAAACAAACCAACAAACAAAAAGTTCTCAGGACTGGCTTGTTTCTCTGTACAGGGAGGGCATTTTCTTGTATGCTCTCAAAAGGCCCTTTTTTCCTTTGTTGGCTCCTCTGTTCTTCCATGGAGATTGGTCTCTGCAGACATTTGAGAAGCAGATGGACAGTAGGACACTGGAAAAGATGTGACTGCTAAACCTAGTACCACCTGTCTTCCTGGACACACTGTGCAAATCTGGTTTCTTCTTTCTAGAGCACTTAATAATCAATAATCACAGAAAAGTTAAATTGGGAGTTATGACGTGACTCAATGGTCAGAAAAGAAGTTGCTGGAAATAATCATCACCTCTGAATTAGACCACATCTAAAAGCATATGTGGTTGGAAACTAGGGATGCAGTGCCCAGAACCAGGAACCTGGTTTTGAAGTGTGTGAACTTGACTACATTTGGGATAGTATATGTTTTCCAGCCTCCTGGCAGAGGGAAGTTGGGACTTCCCTCGCCTTCCTCTCAGAGTGCAATGGAGATTCAAGAAGTGTCTCAATAACTGCATGTGGCAGAAGAGCACAAGGGTCATTTGTGTTCTGGTGTTACCCAGTAGTTCAAAATCTCCAAGCTCAGTCTGAAGACCCTGCATCAGATGAATGATTTCAAATGGTGCACATATGACTTGTAATTAATTTAGAAGTTCTATGGAATTTTGAAGTCAATTATTATTTGGGGTTAATGGTACTCAATTTTATTGAAAATTGCCATAAACCACTGAGGTTTTAAATACATTTCTGTGAGTATAGCAGGTAAGGTGACTTAAGAAAAATAAGTAAGCAAAAAATGATTCAAGTGCAAAAATTACAAAGGCAATGTGGAAATAAATATTTGTAGAAACAACTAGAAGAAGATGTGAGAAGACAGGAAGTCATCCAAACTCAACAACACAATGACTGGTGTGGTGCACAGGCATCCGGAATTTCATCCAGTGCTTGACAAGAATCCTCTGGAGGATGATTACAAAGGCTCATCCTAAAAGAAATTGCCAGATGTTTTGCTCTGGAGCATGGTGTTTTTTCTGCTATGTTTAACTGATAATATATTACTCATTTCAGTCTGAACAGATTGCTTAAGTGGACGAAGGAATACAACAAAAATTCCAGAAAATATTACTTACAATCTGAAAAACAATGGGTCTTTACCACTAACAAAATTAAAAATAATTTTGCAACCATGCAATCAGTCCCTGAAAGCCTCTGGAGAAAATAGTTATAGATCTGCCTTTGTCTCCAACAGGCTGGTTAAATTTTAACGATTGTTTTGTTTATGTGTGGTAGTAAGGTAAAAAATAAGGTTTCACAACATTCCTTCCTTCCTACAAAGAATATGTCACCCCTATAATAAATGTTGGCACACAATAACCATTGGGACCGCTGCCCTCCTGTAACCCTTAACTCAGCAATTTAGATTTTATACAGATGGACCTAGTAGAAATGGTCACATGAGATTACTTGTCTATCACTTTAACCACGAGAATAATAAGAACAGTCTTAGGTCACATAGAGTTTAGATATTAAGGAAATAAACATTGTATTAGCTCATCAACATATTTAGATATTCTTAAAACAATTGTGATTAGGTAAGGATGATTTGTAAGGTTGTTGTTTTCTGCCTATGCTTTGGAAACTTCTTTAATATTAACCGCAAAACTGCCATTATAGCCTGAAAAAAAATGTATATAAACCCAGTCTTCCCTAGAATAAAGTGTGATTGATTGCACCAGAAGTAGAGTCTGTGTCTTTCATTCTCCATACATCGCCGACGCTGTCTCCCCGAGCCCCATTTACCAGTGTGGAACCCATGGACTCCTGCTAGGACTGGACCCCGGCAAGTGGCACCCAACGTGGGGCACTCTGGTAAACCCTCCATTTATTAATATTAATTTCTTTCCTTTTTGAGACAGCTAGGATCCTGCCTGGGGTGCCCGGGGCCCCTCGGTAGAGAAGGCCGAGAAAGGATAGGCAGGGATAGACAGAACAGCTACCATGGGAGGTAGTGAAAGCAACGAAAGATCATTATTTATTGATATTGCTAAGCACTTATTAACTAAAAGGAATGCATGTAGGAACAGCTCAATTAAAAAGATTTTTTTTATTTTGTGTAAGAATGTGCCCCTTGGTTTCCTGAACAGGGAACCTTAGATGTTAAAACCTGGAAAAAGGTAGGAGATGCAATGCATGCACATCATAGATTATATGGCAATGAAAGAGTCCCCACTGATGCTTTTGCATTGTGGAATATTTTTAGGGACTGTTTAGACCATAGTCATGAAAGTGAGCAGCTAAGTAAAAGGGTAAGATCACCAGACAAATCGTCAGAAAAGGAGCCTTTGCTGACAGCCTTGGTTAAAAAATATACAGAGGAAACTCAGAGTGAAAGTGAAAGTGAATCAGACAATGATGAAGAGGGGAAAAAGGAGAAAGGTCTACCTGATCAGCTCTCCCCTTCTGATAAGAAGGATTTGGAAGAAGCTGCTTTCAGATATCATAATGAGGATCCACCTTTGGTGGCTCCTGTTGTGCTGGCCCTTCCTAAACCCCCAGATAAAATAAAAAGGAAAATCCAAAAGGTAGGATTTCTAGGTGCTGTTTGTCAGGCACAAAAACAGGGAGATGTTAGTATTTGTTGCCCTATAGTATGGGCTATAGATGAGGGAGGAGAGCCTCATTGGGAGCCTCTTTTTTAAAATATTAAAATAACTAAAAGCAGCCATAAAAGATTTAGGACCTACTTCCCTTTATACTCTGCAGCTAGTGGAGAATGTGAGCTCACAGTGGCTGATGCCTTTTGATTGGCAACAAACCATAAAGTCACGTTTAACACCAGGGCAATATCTACTTTGGAAGACAGAATATGAAGAATTAGCAAAATCCTCTGTACAGTCACAGATGGACAGAAGAAGAAATAGAATAACCTTAGGACAGTTAACAGAAACAGGGGATTGGCTTACTCCTGCAGAACAAATTAAACTTCCTAGAAAGGTTTTAGAGGAAATTTCTAAATTTGCTCAGTTGGCATGGAGGTGATTGCCTTCTGCTGATGCTCCTACAACCTTTCTTAGTAATATTAAACAAGGTAGCATGGAACCTCATGAAGCTTTCTTAGCAAAATTAGAGGAAAATATTTCTAAAATTATTACTAATTTAGAAGTGGCTGAAATATTACTGAAGCAATTGGCTTTTGAAAATGCTAATCCTACTTGCCAGGCTCTATTAAGACCAATTAGAAGAACTGACTCTCTTTCAGACTATATTAAAACCTGTATGGACAGTAGCCCAGCTCATATTCAAGGAATGGCTATGACTGCTGCCTTACAGGGAAAATTTTATTCACAATATCTTAAAGGTATTAATCAAAATGTTAATACTCTTAGGCCTGCTGGTCATCCTGGCAGGCCTCAAGGTAATTGTTTTTCTTGTGGACAACTTGGGCATTTTGCTAAGGATTGTCCTAATCCTAAGAATCCAATTGTGCCAGCTCCAGTGCCCCCTCAGAACAATGCTGGGGGAACTGGAGCTCCTCCTAAAACAATTTGTCCTAAATGTCAAAAAGGATTTCATTGGGCTCATGAATGTAGATCCAGATTTCATAAAGATGGCCATTTGCTTAATGGATTAGGACAAGGAGGTTCAAACATGCCTCCTACAAAACAGTCAAGGCAAAATTATCCAGGATTTCAAGCCAATGAATCTTATTCAAAAAATGACATGAGGGGCCTTCCCCAGGCCCCTCTAAACAATTGTGGATCCCCCTATCCATTTGTAGGACAACAATTAATGATATGGCCAGAGGAACCCCAGGAAGTGCAGGATTAGATCTACCTTCCTCTCAGCATTTAATTATTACTCCAGAATCAGAGGTTACTTTAATCCCAACAGGTATATTTGGCCCTTTGCCTGAGGGATATATGGGCCTAATAATAGAAAGAAGTTCTATAGCAAAAGCAGGAATCTAGGTAATACCTGGTGGTAGTAGATTCAGATTATTTAGGAGAAATAAAAATTATGGTCTATCCCCAATATAAGACAGTACAGATTTTTCCTTAACAGAGAATTGCTTGTTATTGTTAATACCCTATCTTAAACTTCCAAATCAAGTACTAGCCCCAGAAAGGAAAGAGGGTTTTGGATCAACTAGTACTGTGACCTGGGTACAAAAAATTTCAGAATAAAGACCTATGAAAGCTATAGAATTAAATGGTAAAAGATTTAAAGGACTGTTAGACACAGGAGCAGACATAACTTGTATTGCAGCTCATGATTGGCCTCCTAGCTGGCCAACTACTAAATCCCCTTCTACATTGGTGGGGCTAGGATTAGCCTCCAATGTGGCAAAAGCTCTGTTATTTTACATTGGAGAGATAAAGAAAAAACTGGAACTTTTCAACCATATGTTATTCCTTCTCTCCCCTTTACATTATGGGGAAGAGATTTAATGGGACAACTTAATATTACTTTAACTGATGAACAGGAGGAAAATACACATATTTCGTAGGGGCTTCTGTTACCAGGCAGGCTGACCCAATTATCTGGAAGGACAAACAACCAATATGGGTGGGACAGTGGCCCTTATCAAAAGAAAAACTTGAAGCAGCCACAAAATTAGTACAGGAACAATTAGAGTTAGGACATATAGAGCCATCTAATAGTCCATGGAATACACCTATATTTGTTATAAAAAAATCAGGAAAATGGAGATTACTGCAGGATCTAAGAGCAATTAATAATACAATGGAGATTATGAGGGTACATCAACCTGGCCTCCCTTCTCCTGTGGCTGTCCCTAAAGGTCATCATATTATAGTCATTGATTTACAAGATTGCTTCTTTACTATTCCTTTAGCTAAACTAGATAGATGGTGTTTTGCTTTTAGCTTACCATTGACTAACTTACAAAGGACTTATCAAAGATTTCAATGGAAAGTATAACCTCAAGGAATGAAAAATAGTCCTACATTATGTCAAAAGTTTGTAGATCAGGCCTTAATTCATTGTAGACAAAAGTATCCAGACTGCTATATGATTCACTATATGGATGTTATAAGATTACACATTCTCAAAGCCATTTGTTACAAATAATATTACAGGATTTAATTAAAGATTTACAAAGGTGGGGTCTGATAGTGGTTCCTGAAAAAATTCAACAGGAACCTCCTTATAATTATCTAGGAAGAACTATAAAAACAGATTGTATCAGCTCTCAAAAGTTACAAATTCGAAAAGACAAACTATTAACGTTTAATGATTTTCAAAAGTTATTGGGAGATATAAATTGTTTTAGACCTTATTTAAAACTCTCAACTAATGATTTAAAACCTTTGTTTGAAATACTAAAGGGTGATTCAGATCCTAACTCAAGTAGAATATAAACTAAAGAAAGAGAACAAGCCTTACAAGTTGTTGAAACTGCAATTCAAAAACATTACTTGCAAAAAGTTAATTATAACTTGCCTTGGGTTTTTATTGTGCTAAAAATGAAACATACTCCAACAGGTTGTTTATGGCAAAATGATCCACTTGAATGGATACACTTACCAGTATCAGGAAAGAAAATATTAATGTCTTATCCTACTATGGTAGCTTCTTTGGTATTAAAGGCCAGATTTAGAAGAAAATAATTGTTTGCTTGTGAAATGAATGAAATAATTATTCCTTACACAAGAAAACAATTTGACCAATTATTACAAATTGATGATCAAAGGGCTATTGAATTTCTAAATTTTACAGGAAAAATTTCTTTCCACTTGCCCAATGATCCTTTACTACATTTTTTACTTCAAACAGAAATAATATTTCCTAAATGGTGCTCCTCAACTCCAATTAACAATGCTATGTTAATATTTACAGATGGTCATCAAATGGAGAAGCAGTTACAATAATTAATTCTCAACCCACAGTTCAATGGACACAAGACTTCTGCACAAAGAGCTGAATTAGAAGCAGTCATCTATGCTTTTAAGACTGTTGCTCAACCCTTTAACTTATACACAGATTCACTATACATTGTTAAACTGTTTCCAACCATAGAAACAGCAACACTCTCCTTTTCATCTAAAATTATACATAGGCTACAAGAACTTCAATATCTAATTCAAAACAGAACTTCACTTTTCTTTATAGGTCATATTCGGGGACATTCCGGATTACCTGGTCCCCTTGCTCAGGGGAATACCCATGCTGATCACTTAACTAAAAATTTTATTTTAACAGCTATAGAAGAAGCTATTATATCACACAAAAATCATCATCAAAATTCATATGCCTTACAAAAACAATTTCATATTTCTAGAGAAGAAGCTAGAATTATTGTTAAAAATTGTCATGTTTGTCCTAAATTTATTCCTTCTCCACAGATGAGAGTTAATCCTCGAGGACTTTTAGCTAATGTCTTATGGCAAATGAATGTAACTCATATTTCAGAATTTGGAAAATTGTCTTATGTTCATGTTACAGTCGATACTTTTTCTCATGTTATTGTGGCCTCAACCAGAGCTGGGGAAGCCTACAAGAATGTGATTCAACATTTATTCCTTTGTTTTTCTGTTTGAGGAATGCCTAAAAAATTAAAAACTGATAATGCTCCTGCTTATACATCAAAACCATTTAAAGATTTCTGTTCCAGGTTTAATATTTCTCATTCTACAGGAATTCCTTATTATCCACAAGGACAAGCAATAGTAAAAAAGAGCCATCAAAGATTAAAAATACAAATAAATAAACTAAAAGAGGGAGAGCTTAAATACTCTTCCCCACATCATATTTTACAACATGCTATATTTGTTTTAAATCATCTAAATACTGAAAAGGAGGGATGTGCTACAATGGTAAGACATTGGGAAAGTAAAAAGTCAAAACAAAGTTTAGTAAAATGGAAAGATTATCTGGTAAATGGAGAGGACCTGATGTCTTGCTGACATCCGGTCGAGGCTATGCTTGTGTATTTCCACAGGATGCAGAAACACCTTTGTGGATTCCAGACAGATTGATACATCACTACAATGAGCCCTATTTGAAGTAGGAAGAACAAAAAGTATTGGATTCCTTACCAACCCAATCAGACGGACAAAAATGGGCTAGTATTTAAGATGGAAAAGTTGCATCTTGCACAATCATCCACAACTTGCAACTCAAACCTGCCGACTTGGGGACAAGTGAAATGCCTGACTGCCACTGCTGAACACATGATGAACAGCTCTGGAAAACTTAAAACCCCACAGGCTTTGTTTTTTACATTGATTGCTCTCATTTCAACTCAGGTACTTCCTATTCATGCTTATGATAATGAAGGGAAAGCTTACTGGAACTGTTTTCCAAATCCTCCCTTACTGCATCCAGCTACTTGGAGCAGATCTAATATTAAATTATTTACTAATGAGCCTCAATTACTTGGAGGGATTTCAGATTCTTTAATACCACATAAAATAGCATTTTCATTTACATTTCATGGAATTACTGAAGACACCAATGTGCTTTAGTACAGATAATCTACATGTGCCATTGGGATGTCTCCCTTTAAATTATAGGACTTACGTAACTGATTCTCCAGGAGAAGAAGACAACAAAAGAGATATATGGTTCCTAGAGATAACCTCACTTGGATATGCTAATTATAATGATACAAATATTTCAGTGGCTTTACCGCCTCCTTTTAAACTGTGTGATGACTTTAACAGTCGTAAAGACAGCTCTTGGAATCTATTTAATTTAGAAACAGATTTCCCAAAATGGTTTGAATGTGGGTTTCATCATACTGCACTACAGTTTAAGCCACAAGTCTCTGCTACTACTATTACAGATTATTCTGTATCTTGTCCTGATTTTGATTATAAACTTTAGTTAACGATAAGATGAAATAATATGGTACATTTTAATTTTAACCCTTTTCTTACCAATAAGCCTTTTCATAGATGGTTTACTCCTGGATGGGTAACACCCATCTATTGGAGTGACTTTATAAATGGTAAATTTTCTTACTTTCCTGATTTGTATAAACTATTAGTAGCTACTAATATATTATTATTACAGAGACCTAAGTTAAGTAAACCTAATGACTTTGCAGTACATGCTTGTATAAATGCTCCTCAGGCTACATGCTATTCTTATGTCTACCATAAATAATTTCAATATTACTAAATATAAGGAAGCTTATAACATTTATTGCCATGATTGTGTTCTTACTAATTGTATTAATTCAATGATGTCTAAAGTTTTAAAGATGTTTTTAACTGTACATCAGCCTAATTATATTATATTGCCAGTTAATCTTACAGAAGCGTGGTATGATGACCCAAGTTTTGAAATTTTAAAAACAGTTAATGAACTTTTAAGACCAAAAAAATTTGTTGCAGCTTTGATCCTAGGAATAACAGCTTTAATCAGTATAATCACTTCCTTAGCTCTCCCGACCACAGCGCTTGTACAGGAAATTCATACCGCTTCACACATAAATGATTTATCTCATAGTCTCTGTAGCTTTAGCAGCACAAGAACAAATTGATAAAAAATTAGAAACAAGAATTAATGCTCTTGAAGAAGCTATTCTCTTTATGGGAAATGAGATTCAAAATATTCAAACTAGAATGACCACTAGATGTCATGCTAACTATAAATGGATTTGTATTACTCCCTTAAAGGTTGCTAATAATACTAATTGGGAACAAGTTAAAGCTCACCTTAGAGGAGTTTCGAATAATACTAATACAGCACCAGATATCAATGCTTTACAACTACAAATAAGAATGTTAAGTCAAGTCAGACTCATCTCTCAGTTGTTCCAGCAGATAATTTGGCCTCCCAAATGTTTCATAATATAAAAACAACTATATTTAATAGTATGTTCCTAAATACAATATTACAATATGGCTTGATTGGAGTATGTATTTTAATTTAAATTTTTTGTCTTCCAGTCATCCTCCAAGTAACCCTTAGACTAGTCAAGAAAATAAAAATTGAAGAAGGCCTCTTCACTTTACAAAATAAAAAAAGGGGGAGCTGTGGGGGCATCCAGAATTCCATCCAGGGCTAGACAAAGATCCTCAGGAGGATGATTGCAAAGGCTCATCCTAAAAGGAATTTCCAGATGTTTTGCTCTGGAGCATGGTGTTTTTTCTGCTGTGCTTTTCTGATAATATATTACTCATTTCAGTCTGAATGGATTGCTTAAGTGGATGAGGGGAATACAACAAAAATTCCAGAAAATATTACTTACAATCTGAAAAACAATGGGTCTTTACCACTAACAAAATTAAAAATAATTTTGCAACCATGCAATCAGTCCCTGAAAGCCTCTGGAGAAAATAGTTATAGATCTGCCTTTGTCTCCAACAGGCTGGTTAAATTTTAACGATTGTTTTGTTTATGTGTGGTAGTAAGGTAAAAAATAAGGTTTCACAACATTCCTTCCTTCCTACAAAGAATATGTCACCCCTATAATAAATGTTGGCACACAATAACCATTGGGACCGCTGCCCTCCTGTAACCCTTAACTCAGCAATTTAGATTTTATACAGATGGACCTAGTAGAAATGGTCACATGAGATTACTTGTCTATCACTTTAACCATGAGAATAATAAGAACAGTCTTAGGTCACATAGAGTTTAGATATTAAGGAAATAAACATTGTTTTAACTCATCAATGTAGTTAGATATTCGTAAAACAATTGTGATTAGGTAAGGATGATTTGTAAGGTTGTTGTTTTCTGCCTATGCTTTGGAAACTTCTTTAATATTAACCACAAGACTGCCATTATAGCCTGAAAAAAAATGTATGTAACCCCAGTCTTCTCCAGAATGAAGTGGGATTGATTGCACCAGAAGTAGAGTCTGTGTCTTTCATTCTCCATACATCACCAATGCTGTCTCCCCGAGCCCTGTTTACCTGTGTGGAACCCATGGACTCCTGCTAGGCCTGGACCCCGGCATTGTGGGGCATCTATGAGGTACTATCAGGGAGTCTTCATCCTTTCTGATTCCCTTCTTCCTTCTCAAGGTCTATGGTAATACATTTGCAACTCAGGGAGACTATTAGTGAGCTGGTAGACCAAGGATTATTTAAAACACACCTTGGAGACTGGATTTGTCTTAATGTTCTGGCTCTACCACTTTCAAGGCCAGTGGACTTGGGAAGGAAGTTTAACACCCTCTGAGCCCAGATTTTCTCAACTATGAAGTGGGGATGTCCTGATACCTGGGCTCTTCAACAATGCCATGGGCTGACATAGAGGCTTCTGAGCTCTGTGGTGTAGTCAGCTATTCTCTGCATATCACAGGGGAGTGTGGAAAGTGGTGGCAGAGAATGCAATAGCAGTGATTGAGATTAGGGGTCTCTGATGACCTCAGGGTTTTGGCATGCCTGGTGCCTGGGAATGTTTCTGTACAAGACACAGGATGCCTAGCAGCTGCTGTTGCAATGCCCTGCATGAGAAGGTACTATGTAAAAGTCCTATCAATTCTAATCTTGATCTCAGGCTTATAGCTCTTGGGAAGAAAAAAAATTTATGCTAGACAACCACAATATTTGACCAGCTCCACTTCTCCTGTGTCTGCCCACTTTAGAGTAACTTTCAACAATTTACTTTCTTGAGAGCTACACACATCTCCTAACATTAAACTTTGCAACTGTGTGTTGCAACTGTGGAAAACATATTTAGATGTCCTAGTTTCCATGACTTTCCTGAATACAGAGAATAATGGTTTCATAGTCTTTAACATGATAATGAGACATATATAAATAAAGATTACATGTATAACTCTAGATCTCCATTTCCATCAGAGAATAGTGCTCCACTTGATCCTAGTGTAATCTTCAATATCTGTGTGAATCTTTATTTTGTAATCACCTTTTGCCTCTCACTGGAACTGAAAGTTTGGACACACTGGTCACAGCAGGGAAATCTGCTCAGAGTGTTTTTTATCTGTCTCCAGTGTCTGTTTTCTCTTCTTCCAGAAGTAACTCCTAATTTCTCCTGGGATCCTTCCTTTGAATTTCACCCTATGTTGGGTGAGGTGGGAAGATGACCAAATCTAAGAAATCAGAGCATGGAAAACCCCTGGACAAGGAAACACAGTGTGCCACGTTGGTTTGAACAGGGCCAGACAGACTGTTTCAGAGGTCCACAAATGGTTGGTAGGAGATGAGCATGGAAAGCTTACTGACATCTTGTGGCTACAGGGGAGGCCAGAAAATGGGATGGAAACTAAGAGATTAAAAGACAAAAAAAAAAAAAAAAAGAAAAGACATCACTGAAACCAGTTGTGCCTGCAGTCAGAACTACCCCCAGGGTTTTCACTTGTAAAATAAAACACTACCCCCACCTTTGTCTATGTTAGTTTGAGTTGATTTTCTTTCACTTGAAAACAAGAGTGCTTACTGACCTACTGCTTTTCTCAATCCCCTTTCATTTGTAGTAATAATGGGACAGAGTGTGGTAACAATAAACAGCAGAAGATTAAATATTCAAAAAAATCCAACTACCTAATTAATCAACAGGCAAGTGAACTAAACAGACACTTCTCAAAAGAAAAAGTATAAATGGCAAAAAATAAATATGGAAAAATATTCACCATCATTACTAATTAGGAAAATCTAAATCAAAACTACACTGTTATTTCATTTCCCATAAGTCAGAATGGAATTCATAAAGAACAGAAAAAATAGATGCTG
Organism: Sciurus carolinensis; assembly: GCF_902686445.1. Lineage (NCBI taxonomy): Eukaryota > Metazoa > Chordata > Mammalia > Rodentia > Sciuridae > Sciurus > Sciurus carolinensis. The sequence continues at coordinate 3,115,248 of NW_025920125.1, read as the reverse complement.
GAGAGGATATGGAAAAAAGGAACACTCTTACACTATTGATGGGCCTGAAAATTAGTATAACTATAATGGAAATTAGTATGGAGTTTCCTCAAAAGACTAGGCATGGAATGACCATATGACACAGCTATACCACTCTTTGGCATGTATCTTGAATTAAAGTCATCATATTACAGGGATACATGCTTATCCATATTTATAAGGGCACAATTAAGAATTGCTAAACTATGGAACTGGCCTAGTTGTCCATCAATTGATGATTGGATAAAGAAAGTGTGGTAGAGATACACAATTAATTTTATTCAGGAATAAAGAAAATTAAAATTGTGTCATTTGCAGAAAATTGAATGGAATGAGAGACAAACATGTTAAGTGAAATAAGACAAACTGAAAAGGTGAAGGGATATAAATCTTCCTAAGGAAGCTAGAGAGGGAAAAAAAGGAAAACAAAGCTGGGGATTGATCTTTTAAAAATCAAAGGGAGATCAGTTTAAAAAATGGGACCAAGGTGTGGGACCAAGTGGGGAAAGAGGAGAAAAGTACTAGGGAATCAGTGGATAAATAATACTGTTTGTGTGCATGTACAAATATGAAACAAATTTGAGTATTATGTACAACTATAATGCACTAATATAAATGTGGGGAAAAGAAATTCTGTTCCTACAAGCCTTGAGAATAACCTAATTCTGGAAACATTTTGGAGCACACTTTTCAAGAGTTCTAGAGAATTGTTTCTGTTTTCATATGCCCTTTTCTATGCAAAGAAGGTTGTTGTATTAGAAGTTACACTTCTTTAAAGTACTAACACATATCAATTAAAATTTACAAGGAAAATACAAAATGAAATTAACAATAGCAAAAACATATTTTGTTTGTATAATAGCTATGGTCCAAGAAACCAAACTTTTTTTAATTCCAAATCTTACTTAGTTATACTATATCTCCTGTTTATTTTGAGACCACAGAAATCTTTACAACAATCAATCTTTTGATTACAACTTTAAATGAGCACAAATCTAACTTATTTGGGAGCCATTCCAACATGGAGTAAGGTAGGAGACAGAGCCTTATCTCAGATTAGGTTGGGCTCTTTAATATAAAGCTGCTCCCCCACCCTTTACACTGCAGTCGTTTTTCCACCTCCTATTTTACAACCTAGATGTCACTCTGTGAACATCCTTGTTAGTTATTGATCCATTAGTCAGCCTGCAAGTCTCCTTCTCAGTCATTGGTCTGCTGTTGTTAGCCTGCAAAATCCCAATATTTAGGAGAAGTTCTTCTGCCATTCTCTTTCTCTTTTCTTTCTTTTCCAGCCCCAAGCAGATGTTCTGGTTGTCCTTCTAATAAAATCTGTTGTGAGTTCCTATGTCTGGAGTGGTTTTCTGGGTGCTGTCGCTAACCACAACTCAGACCAGGCACCCCAGAGTGCTTGCTCCCCTGGATTCAAGGGTCTGAGCTGCTTGGGAACCAAACTGAGCTGCACATTTTCTTGCACTCTTCACAAATAAAAATATAGCATTACATCTGAAATATTAATCAAAGAAAAGCTAAGACATTTTTGACCCTTTTTTCTTGGGAAGTGGCAAAATATTTGTATGCCTTACAATATCCACCTTTAATAGATAAGGATTTCATTATCTTTTTAAAATGCATTTAAATTTTTACCCCAGTGTAAAAAGTAATATAAAATTTTACATACATCTTATTAATAACAGGTTCAGTTACAGACTATTAAATAATATAAATTTCCAATTTAACTTTTATTTCTATATGATTTCAAATTACCATTTTAGACAACTTCATTTTGGAGAGCACCATCTTGGTAAAGTGCTCTACCCAGCTCTATATTTATAATTTGTATCTTAGAAGAACATGAGTATACTTAATATACAAAGAAATAACAGTTAGTGTCACCATTATACAGCTGTCCTTATACTAACTAGGTTTAATTTTCACAGTAAAATTCAGAATCCACAAATATTTACAGACTTGCAGAGTTTAGCAGTACTAAGAAAAATAAATGAGAGTCTTAAATCTCTTATACATTTATGGAACACCATTAATAATTCAAATTAGACCTAGTCAAAGCAGACAGATAAATGTAAATTTTCCAAATGGCAGTGTTGCCCTATGCCAGATGTAAGTTATAAAAGAGAGCAGTTACTGGTTAAATATACATAAGCTTTCATTTTTAAACTTTCATAGAATATTTAGGTAAGGCTCAGACAAACATATTTAGTTTCACATATATACATATTTCTAGTCAGGTATATTTAGGTTATCCACAAAAATAAAACCTCATCAAGATCTTAAGTCATCTGTTTCTCTGACAAATAAAAATCCTAAAATCAATTGACATCACATTTTAATATTTTAGAGCTGTCAAGTCTTGCACAAATTGGTATTCATCAGTGTGAGGTTTTTTTAACAGGCAGAAGAGGAAGAGTAGGACATCTGGTAAAGCAGACTTAATTGTACAATTTAAACAACTGTCCAGAATAGAACGAGTGCCCCTACTTTTATTATTATTATTTTATTGTCACAGACAGCATTCTGATTCATTGTACACAAATGGGGCACAGCTTTTTTTCTATGATTGTGCACAATGTACATTTATACCATTTGTATCATCATACATGTACATATGGTAATGATGTCTGTCTCATTCCACCATTTTTCATACCCCCTCCCTCTCATTTCCCTGTATGTAATCTAAAGTTTCTCCTTTCTTCTCTCATCACCCACCCCACAACCCCCATTATATATCATCATCCACTTATCACTTATTTGGGATTGGCTTTTTTCACTTAACATGATATTCTCTAATATCATCAATTTATCTGCAAATGCCATATTATTCTTCTCTATGACTGGATAATATTCCAATGTGTGGTATATATTTTCCAACTGTGATATATATACCACAGTTTCTTTATCCATTCATTTCTTGAAGGGTATATAAGTTGGTACCACAAAATAGCTATTGTAAATTGAGCTGCTATTTTTCCCCCTTGGGCAAGTTATTCCCTCCTAAAACTAATCTTAGTTAAGATAACATTGATCACTTTTCACAGGGTCACTTTTTCTTAAAAGACCTTTCTTACTTCTAGTAGACCTCCAGCAGAACAGGTTCTGTTTTCTTTTCCTGGAAAATACTTGCATTTGAAGTTTTTAATTTTGGGGTGAGTATGCTATCTCTACATTTAATTTACACAACATATTTTATCCCAGCAAAGGAATCAGACAGTTTGGAATATTTAAAATCTGTGCCTTAAATATTTTTTTCCAGTATACACTTAAGGGGTTGTAACACAGGTTATTGTTTGACTAGTCTCCCTTACCATCATCATAATGCCATCAACTTTAATTGAGTTCCCAATTGTTAATTGTACCCAGAGACTCTCTCTTTACATACTTTTGTATATAAAAGCACTCTCTAGTGAAGGTCACAGAAATTATTAGGGACCTCTTTCTTCAAAATTCAGCAGGGACAAAAGACAGGTGTTTGAAATCATGGGGACTCAGGGAGGCCTTTGTATTTTCACTCTGTGGGTATGAGGAAAGGCCTGCATTCAGAAGTGTCCCCTGACCAAATAGGGCAGATCTTAATAAGGGGAGACAATTTTGTTCTTAACTTACAATTTAATAATTAGAACCTATTGTTTCATTTCTTGTGATTGGAAACTTTCATCTTCCATCCCAATTAAGGTAGGTTAGTTAATCATCAATGATGAGTGTAATGGGCCAGATATGGTTTTTTCAAATGTAAAGGCAACCCTGTGAGGTTAAGCATTCCAGTCTACTCCTTTGATCCAGAATGGCAGGAAAGTGAAAATGGGGGTGGACCCAAATGGAGGTTACAAAAATATCAAACTTAAGAACTAAAAGCACACAGCCAAATAGAAAGTTATGGGCCAAGTTAACAGCTGTGGTACCTTCCCAACAACTATACAGATATATTCAAACAATTAGCCTTAACACTTTTTATATCTGTTGAGCATAGACTCTGATAAATATTTTTGCCCAATGCCTAAGTTTCTGAACTAGTATACTCAAATGTAAAAGCTTTCCAACTGTTTCTCCCTCCACATCACAGGGAGATCCATCTCTTTTTTCCCTTTCATTCAAGACTAATTTAATTTCTTTTATTTTTGTCTTCTGCCACCATCCATGGATATTATTCTTTGAATCCAAGAGACAAAAACCTGGATAGAAAATCAGTGAGGTCTATAGCTCATACAACTCATTCGTTTGCAGAAGCTGTGAACTGAGCCCTGTTCTCAAACTTTGTTTTACTCTCAAGGACAAAGAGTGACTGGAAAGTAGGGTAGAGGCCACATCCTCCTTGCCTATTTCCCTAAAGACCAGGCAGCTTTCCTGAGATTTTCTTTTTTCTCCTTTATATCAGGACTGTGTCCCTGACCCACAACAATATTATTTGCAACTGCCTGGGGCAAGACTGAGAAGAGGTATTCAGACTGTTAGCACTGAGTTGAAAAGAAAAAAAATAAATTCTACTTTGTTGTCCTGCTACACTCACACATTAGTGGGAGAACCATTTTGCATCCAGCTTAGTTTTTGCCTGTTCAGACTTCTTATTAAATAATTGCATACATGTCTGTACACACAGAATCTTTTGCTTATTTTATCTCTGACAGATCAAGTCCCAAGTGCAAGATTGTAAAATAACTTAGAAAACCATTCAAAGAGCAGAGTGTTACAGTAAAACATCATTTTCTTAGACAGGTTTATACCTATACGTGGTCCATTCAGTCAAGATATTTCCCAAGAAACAATCCATAGAATCAACACAGTATTTACCATGTATGAAGGGGTCAGAAACAAATGCAAACAAAAGACCTAGAATCAGACAGGGAGGATCTCCAAACCATGGCCGACAAGGGGAACCTTCAAAACAGAGCAGATGAGGGAAATTCCCCATAGTTCCCAAAAACCACATATTCATGGCTTCTACACCAGTGGCACTGCAGATGTCCCCACAAAAAGGGACTAGACATTTGCACAAAGGGGAACCAGATGTGTAGGATCAAGGGTCTTGGTGTGCACACAGAGTGAGCTTACCAAATGGCCAAAGTGTCCTGATATTACTGAATTCAGTTTCCTTTTTCTCCAAGTAGACCAAGATGGAGCAATCCTTAAAATGCAGAAAAGGAAGGTAGGAGTTTTGTGAAGCAAAATGGTCTTTGGCACCTGCTGAGAATCCCTCAGTCACTACCTTTACTTACAGAACTCCTCTGGTTCAACTCCAGGCACACTCTCCCATCTACTAACTTTCCAGTAGTGAGCTCTCAAAAAGTTTTTCCATTTCATTCAGCTTGGAAGTGCAGTTGCTTGCAGTGCCAGACCTGCCCAAGAAAACCAAAATAGGGGTCTGATCTCAGGTCCCCAGGTAGGGGAACAATGTTGTAACCAAATGCTCCATCCTTGCCCCAAAGTCAATTAAATAACAAGGATATGATTTTGAGAAAAAATAAAAAAAATTTATTGCTTTGCTAACAAAGGAGAAACACAGGGGACTCCTGTCACAATGGATGTGATTCTCCCTATCAGGAGGAACAAGAGAATTAAAAAAAAAAAAAAAAAAAAACTCTTCAAAGTCTATATTCCACTTGTGCCCTGACACAGGGTCCCAGGGCACCCTGATGTGTTAACATTTACTTGTTAATTTGGAAGATGTTCATTTCCCAGATCCTCTGGCAGATATCAATTTCCTGTGGAGTACAGACAACTCAATGTAATCTTGTTTCCCACTCCCAGATTAAGGAGGGGAAGTGGGAGAAGTGGAAAAAGAAAACATGCCCCCTTTAAAAATAAGCCTCAGAGCTATATTCAAAAGATGAAGTGGACCACTTTCACAGTTAAACCCACCTCCTTTGCATCAGGGTTTCTGTGTTTGAGGCAATCTGAGGCAGTGAGAAGACAAATTGATGGAATTTGAGTTCATAGAAAAGCAACCCTTCTGCCCTCAGATGGCTAAATCAAACCAATAAATCTTTCATTGCCCTTGAAAATGAAGCTGGGGCCACCATCATCACCTGAAATGTAGGAGTGAACTTTTTGTAAAATATACCAGCATAATTGTGACCTTTTTCTGCCTTTGGTTCTATCTGTGCTGTACTGGTACATGCTTCTGGTGCTCTCTGAACTATTCCTAGGGATTTTTAGGCACAAGGTATCAGTATTGAGGAGGAATATTTATGAAGAAGTCCTTAGAAGACAGGAAAACTCAGTAGCTATGGAGACATGTAGAGATGTAAAACAGTCCTCAATTTGTACCTACATGTTATCCCTTACTAGCTCTATAACCTAAAACAAGTATATGATCTTCTATTTTGAATTCCCTATTCTTCAAGCAGAATTGTTAGGAATATTAAATAGCCTAGTAAGAACTTAGCACTTTATAGCATTATGGTAAACACTCAGCAACTATGGCTATTATCATATTAAAATTATTTTAAAATGATGTGATTGTTCTGGCTTAAACACAATAAAGTGAGTCTGACTATACCAAAGACTGAGTCTTGCAGAAGCATGGGAGAAGAAGAAGAACTGAAATTGTAAATATTATTCCAAACTTTAAAAATTCTAAAACCATTCTCAGATGCCTACAGAAGTTTTCTCCAGGTCCTGGGGCTGCCCATGATTGTATGACCATGGATGCCACTGCTACTGCTTGCAGGTCTTCTCTGCAGGATGTGGTGCAGCTGCCACAGATGCCTGGAGGGTTTTTTCCTGGGCACCACAGCTGCAGGTGCCCATATCACAGTTATCCAGATGCACCTGCTTCAGGTGCCCAGAGGTCTTTCTACAGGCCCTGGTATTGCTCCTGATGCTGTTGCTCTCAGTGTCACCTAGAGGAATGCTGCCCTCAATGGTGCCAACTATACTGCTACTGCTGCTGCACCACTGATGCCAAAGCTGTTGCTGCTCCCAGAATGTCACCTTGAGTTCTCTCTGGGTGCTGCTGCAGTTGCAGAGCTGCAGCTGCCACTATTGCCACAGTCCCCCCCCACCTACTGACAACACCACTGATGACTGCAGCTACTATTAACCTCCTGCCTGCCTACTACCATTGACTCATGCTACTACCACTTCCATCACTGCCTAGAGGTCCGCTGCCAGTATGACTCCTGGTTTGGTTGCATGTGGTCACATCCATTTTAAGATGCCTGCCAGAGACTGGGGTTAGTTTGTGGTGCCAGTGGGTTTGATGCCACTGCCATTTTGGGGCACTGCTGCACCTGTCTGGGGACACCAGTCATGACCTGGAGGTTCAGTGTCAGGGTGCACATGGGTCTGTCTGCTATTGGGATCTTTCTTCTGGTAGTGTGGGTTGCTCCCAACTAGTTATGGCAACTCAGGGTTGCTCATCACTGGTTGTCTCACTCCAAATTCCAGTGGCATTATGATCCTGGGATTTCAATGTGGCCAAACCCAGCACATCTGAGGCTCAGAGTGGCAAGATGGTGACTGGGTCCTCCAGGGCCTGTCTGGCCAGGCAGTCTTGTGGGAATTCAGAGACAGGGCTGAGAAGCTTTTGGATTCTAGCACAGACAGTTGTTCAATTTTTCACAAAGATTTATTTTATTATTATTTATTCTCTGATCCCTCTCTCCACCATATTTGCAGCAGGATGTTTTTTGTGCATCAGTTTGTGAAGATGATAATATACACATGGTGCTTTGCAGTTCTTCTATATATTCTGTATATTCTTATATTTTTAATTGTTCTTCTCTCAATAAGTATTCTTTCTCTTTTTCATCTTTTTCTTTGGGGGGGCTGCTGGGGATCAAACCCAGGGCCTTGTGCTTGCAAGGCAAGCACTCTACTGATTGAGCTATCTCCCCAGCCCTTCCTCTTGTTTATCTGTCTTTCTACATTCCCTTTTTACCTTTTCTCCACATCACAACCAATCTCTGTTGGTTCCTGTCCCATGCTTTGTGGGAATTTTTCTTCTGGCTTCTTTCTTTCCCCCTCATGAACACCACATCCTACTCTGTTTCTTTTCTGTCTTTATCCACTATTTGAGATAGTAAATCTGTATAGCAAATTTTCTGTTTTTATTTTGGTCAGTGGTTGAACTCATCACTGCTATTTATAGCTAGAGGGCAGTGGACATCTTGCTGGGAGATATTAGATTTGAGGCTCTAGGTTGTTTGCATTGGAAGTTTTTGATATTGGTCTCCTTTTTAAAGGTGGGATACTGGAAATATTTAGTGACAATTAAGGTCTACAGGGTAGAATATGTATTGTCCCAGATCCATAAAACTAGAGAGAAAAACACACAAGCAGTATGAAAAAACAGGGAAACAAAATGTCACAAACAAAGCAAAATGACCCAATTTGAGAAGCCACTAACAACACAATAGAAGAAATGTCCAAGAAGAAGTATAGAAAGTACATGGTTAATCTGGATCTGTGAAGTAGAAGATGGTATAAAGGGTGAAATCAAAGAGGAGGAAATACAGGAAGTGAAAGATCAATTTGATAAAGAGTTAGAGATAGTGAAAAAAATAAATCCTCAAAATGAAGGAATCAATAAATCAAATTATAAACTTAACAGAAAACATTACCAAAAGACTAGACCATTTGGAAGAGAGAACCTCAGAAAATGAGGACAAAACAGTTAATATTAAAAATAAAGTTGACCATGTAGAGAGGATAAAAATCCATGTACTAAACTTCAAGAAACTATGGGATAACTTGAGAAGAACAAATTTAAGAGTTATTGGGATAGAAGAAGGAGCAAAGATACAAACAAAAGGAATACACAATATTTTCAGTGACATAACATCAGAAAATTTCCCAAACATAAAGAATAAAATGGACAATCAAATACAGGAGGCTTACAGGACCCCAAATATACAAAACTATAGCAGACCCACACTAAGACACATTAAAGTGAAAATGACTAAACTACAGAATAAGGATAAGATCTTAAAGATTGTGAGAGAACAAAAGAAAATTATGTATAAGGGAAAACCAATTCAGATCTCAACTGATTTCTCAATCCAGACTCTCAAAGCTAGGAGGTCATAGAACATCATATTTAAAGCTCTGAAATAAAATGGATGCCAACTAAGAATTTTATATTCGGTGAAATTAATTTTCAGATTGAAGATGAAATAAAAATCTTTTAAGATAAACAAAAGTTTAAAAAATAAGACTTAGAAAGTCTGCACTACAGAACATTGTCAGCAAAATATTTCATGAGGATAAAATGAAAAAGAAAAGTGAAAACCAGCAAAGGGAGGAACTACACTATATGAATAGTCAAAAGAAAAAGTATATCAAATAAAATGGCAGAAATAAACAAATGACTGGGATTGCAAGTCATATCTTGAATAGTAAAGGCATAAACTCATCAATCAAACAACATGGGCTGGTTGGATTAAAAAACAAGACCCCAAAATATGCTGTCTCCAAGGGATTCACCTAGTAGGCAAAGATATCCACAGACTGAAAGTGAAAGGATAAGAAAAAAAGAAAACACATTATTCATATGGATTGCATAAACAAGCAGGGGTTTCCACCCTTATTTCAAATAAAGTAGACTTCAAGCCCAAGTTAATGAGACATAAGGGATAAGGAAGTTCATTTCACCCTACTGCAGGAAATTACACAGCACCAAGATGTAATGATTGTAAACATTTATGCTCCAAACAATGGAACATCTATTTACAAAAAAATACAAATGAAAAATTGAAAAAAAAAAAAACCCTCCCAATTTGTAGAATCAAGTAGAACACAACACAGTAATACTGGGTGACTTTAACACACTTCTCTCACTACTGGACAGATCTTCTAAACAATAACTAAATAAAGAAACCATAGAGCTAAATAACACAGTCAATAATTTAGACTTAACAGTTAATAGAATATTTCATCCATCATTGAGTGAATGCACTTTTTTCTCGGCAGCACATTGTTCCTTTTTTAAAACAGATCATATTTTATGCCACAGTACAACTCTTAATAAGGACAAAAATAGATAATACCCTGAATTCTATCAGATCATGGTGGTCTGATAGACCATTATAAAATCAATTATAAAACAGAAAATAGAATCATTTTGAACATGTGAACACTAAATAATACACTATTGAATGATGAATGGATAGTAGCAGAAACCAAGGATGAAGTAAAGAGATATTTTGAGGTACATAAGAACATTGATACAACATATCAAAATTTCTGGAACACTAAGAAGGCAGAAATAAGAGGAAAGATTATTGCATTGAGTTATTTATTAAAGAATGAAAAGCCAACAAATAAATGACAACATTACATCTGCAAGCTCTAGGAAAAAAACAAATCAATACCAAAAAGAGTAGAAGAAAGGAAATAATTAAAATCAGAGCTCAAATCAATAAAATTGAAACAAAAGAAATATTTGAAAAAACATTGACAAAACAAGAGTTTATTCTTTGAAAAAAAAGCAATAAAATTGATAAATTGCTAGCCACACTACAAAGAGTAAAAAGAGGAAATTGAAATTACTAAAATATGTGATGAAAAAACAAAATATCAAAATGGACACAACCAAAATACAGAAGATAATTTGAAACTATTTTGAAAATTCATAATCCAGTAAAACAGAAAATAGTGAAGTCATTGACACATTTCTAGAAACATATGACCTAACTATACTGAATCAGGAGGTCATACATGATTTCAACAAAACAATTTTAAGTAATGAAATCAAAAACACCATTAAAAGCCTACCAATTTAGAAAAGTCCAAGACCAGAGAGATTCTTATCCATGTCCTACAAGATCTTTAAACACCAATACTCCTCAAATTATTCCATGAAATACAAAAAGAGGAATCCTTCCAAGCTTTTTCTATGAGACTAATATCACCCTGATACCACAATAAGACAAAAACACATTAAAGAAAGAAAATTCCAAAGAAATATCCCTGATGAACACAGATGCAAAAATTCTCAATAAAAGTCTGGCAACTCTCATACAAAAATATATTATAGGGATGTGCACCACAATCAAGTTCAGCTCATCCAAGTGATACAGGGTTGGTTCAACATATGGAAATCAATAAACAAAATTCATCATATCAATAGACTTAAAAACAAGAATTACATAATCATCTCAATAGATGCAGAAATAGCATTTGGCAATACAACACCCCTACATGTTCAAAACAGTAGAATAACTAGGGATAGTAGGAACCTACATAAGCATCATAAAAGCCATGTATGCTAAACCCAAGCATAACATAATTCTAAATAGAGAAAAATTGAAAGCATTCCCTCTAAAACCTGGAACAAGATAAGGATGCCCTCTTTTACCATTTTTACTCAACACTGTCCTTGAAATTCTAGTCAGAACAATTAGACAGAAGAAATAAATTAAAGGGATACAAATAGGCAAAGAGAAAAGCAATCACTGTTTGTCAATGACATGATTTTATATTTGAAAGATCCAAAAAATTCCATGAAAGAACTTCTAGAATAAACAAGTTCAGCAAAGCCACAGGATATAAAATCAAGCCCATAAATCAAACACATTGCTATACTTCAGTAATGAATCCATTGAAAGTGAAATAAAGAACACTACCACATTCCCAATCACCTAAAAATAATACTTGGGAATCAATCTTACAAGAGGTGAAAAGCCTCTAACAATGAAAACTACAGAACACTAAAGAAAGAAAGTGAAGAAGACCTTAGAAGATGGAAAAATCTCCCATTTTCCTGTATAGGCAGAATTAATATTGTCAAAATGGCCATACAAACAAAAGTGCTATACAAATTTAATGCAATTTCTACTAAAATCCCAATGATGTTCTTCATAGAAGTAGAAAAAATGATCATGAAATTTATTTAGAAAAAATAAGATACCCAGAATAGCAAAATCAATCCTTAGCAAGAAAAGTGAAGCAGGGAACATCACGAACCAGATGTCAAACTATACTACAGAGTCATAGTAATTAAAAAAACATGGTATTGTTACCACAACAGTCATATAGACCAATGATACAGAATAGAAGACAGAGAGAGAAACCCACAGAAAAATAGGTATCTCATGTTAGGTAAAGGCACCAAAAATATTCAGTGATTAAAGATACCTCATTCAACAAATGGTGCTGACAAAACTGGAAAGCCACATGTAACAAAATAAAATTAAGCCCACATCTGTCACCCTGCATTACACTGAACTCACTGTGGATCAAATATTTTGGGACTGCAACCGAGAACCTGGGACTACTAGAAAAAAAAGTAGATCCAAATCTTCACCTTGTCAGTCAAGGATCTGATTTCCTTAACAAGACCCCTAAAGCACAAGAATTTAAATCAAGAATCGATAAACGGGATGGTCTCAATCTAAATTGCTTCTTTTCAGCAAAAGTAACAATTGATAATGTGAAAAGAGTGCCTACAGTTTAAAAGAAAATCTTTACCACATGCACTTTGAAAAAAGCATTAATCTCTAGGCTGTTTAAAGAACATAAAAAACTTAACACCAATATAAATAAATAATCCAAACAATTAATGGACTAAGGAAATGAACAGACACTTCACAGAAGATATACATTCAACATATATATGAAAAAATGTTCAATATCTCTAGCAATTATAAAAATGCAAATAAAAACTACTCTAAGATTTTATCTCACTCAAATCAGATTGGCAATTATCAATAATTCAAGCAACAATAAATGTTGTCAAGGATGTGGCAAAAAAGGCACACTCCTCCATTGAGGGAGGAAATGTAAATTGGTTCAACCATAATGAAAAGCAGTATGGAGATTCCTCAGAAAACTTGGAATGAGATGACCATTGGACCCATCAATCCCACTCCTCTGTTTATACCCAAAAGACTTAAAATCAGCATTCTACAGTGCCACAGCCATATCAATGTTTATAGCAGCTCAATTCAAAACAGGTAAAACATGGAAACAATCTAGATGTCCTTCAACAGATGAATGAATAAAGAAAATATGGTATATAGAGAGCGTGCCATGGGATATTACTCAGCTTTAAAGAAGAATAAAATTCTGGTATTTCTTGGTAAATAGATGGAGTTAGAAAATATCATATGAAGTGAAATGAGCCAACCCAAAATGACCAAAGTCCAAATGATGCACTTGGAATATAGTTCTGAGCCAGATTGTCACTGTGTTTATGTCTGGCTTCCTGAAACATATTCAAATGAATTGTACTTTGTCATGAACTGTTACAGAGCACAGATTCAGCTGTATCTTTAAAACATTAGGGAGCTAACTGTAATGAACATGAGGGTGTGCATGTGTTGTAGGAATTCTTGGCACTCACTGGGCAGACTGGTTCTTATTCACAGCAACCCAGGAAGCATTGAGCTGATTCTTCCTTAGACTTTGATTTTAATAAGACATTATGTTTGACCTGTAGTCTTTATAATACTGTTTTTGTTTGTGCTGGTGTCATGTCATTGATTTCACATTTTTATGTATGATATATTTTCCATAATTGTTTCATAAAAGTTATAATTAATATTTCTTAAATGTGCACAAGGTAATTCTCATATATATTTTGCAAGGTAATTCTCATATATATTGTGGGGGTTTAGAATTGTAGTTAACTATTTCAAGAAATTAACCACATTAAAAAAAACTTACTGGAGGCTTCCCCAGCCTGAATCCTGCATAATTCCATCTCTCCCCACCCTCCCCACATCACTCTCACCACTGGGCTCCCAGTTACATTGCTTTTCCTCTCTCCATCCTTTACTACCACCCTGATCTGCACCATCCTTGGTCCTGGCCCACTTGATGGGTGTATGTTGACCACCTTGTGCTGGACCCTGCAGCCAGCCTCCTGCCCACCCCATCATGGTGGTGGTGCCCTAGCTCAAACGTATGCCAAGCTTGGCTCTCAGTCTTGCTGGAATATGCAGGGTCACCCAGAGAATGGAATATGTACTGTCACCTCCCAGGTCTCTGGCTAGGAACTTTGGGCATCCGGGGGGTCCCGGAGAATGCAGTCTCTTTCTCTCTGGTCACCACTCTAACACAGACCATGCACAATTTTTCTGGGGTCCACAGTAACTGTAAAACCCCAAAAAGTCACATAGGGAGCCTTCCCTTTCACTGCTTGCTGATAGAACTATCACTATTGAGGCAGGCATCTGAATCATCCCTGTCATGAAAGTTCTCTGAATTTTCTGATGCAGTTCTTTGCAGGGATTCCCCCAGCCCTAAGGATCTCACCATGGCAGAATAGACATTTGAGCAGGCCACCCAGGAAACCAGGTGGGTTATTTGAAATGAGTAGATATGAGGCATTTCCAGACCTTACTGGTTCTGTTGCTATGAACCATACCACCATACATCAACAACTCCCTGTGCTACAAGACATTTCCACCTCCCAGGCACTGGAAAGTTGTGGGAAGAAACAGGCAGGTGGCTACCTCAGTGGAAGATGAAAATAGGGGAACAGAGACTCTTAGCTAAAGTGATTCTTCATGGCTCCTACTGAGGTGGATACTGAGAAAAATAATGGATTTGTGGACATCCTGGAAAGTGATTTAAAGATGACTGTGTTGTTCCCCTGGCCAAGAAAAGCCTCATTTTCACTCCATTGGTCAAGACCTTAGATAAGGAAGAGAAACAGTACTTCCTATTGTTCAGCAAGTGCCAGTGGCCCTTCTACTCTTCATCCATTCCCTGAAGTGTGATCAGACCCGTCCTCAAAAGGCTGCAGCAGCCGTAGGACAGGGACATGCTTGTCCAAAATAAGCACACGAGGAACATAACACCTACTGAGGGGAAAGGTACACGTGGGAGCATTAGAAGTCAACCTAAAGGTCAGCTGGGAAACCTAGAGGTGATGACTAAGGAGAGCTGCTCTTGGCACTATGTTTTCTCACTGTGTTTTGCTTTGTTTTGGGAAGATATCATTTTCCTTAAAGGAAATGAATGAGTGAGTCAAATATCTTAATTTCTTCTGATGTCAATCAGGAGCCACAGTGCATATTTAAAAACTGGCTTTTCTGTTTAATTGTAGGTCCAATCACAACTCTAATGAAACTTTTTTACAGTTTTTTCTGCTGAGTTTTTGTATATTTTTATTATTACTTAAAATTACTTGTACATGAGAGCAGAATGTATTTCAATCAATATTCTGAAGCCATGCTGTGTAGAATTGGGTTTAGGAGACTGTTCTCATCTTTTCAATGTTTTTATGTAAATTTTTGATTGGTTTTCAAGGGTATACATCACTCAAGAACACCTAGGTGAAAAGTTCACATTTAAAGAAGGAAATCAGATATATTAGGTATGCAGAGACTTTACTGTGCATATAACCTTTCAAAAATATTTTGTATTTTATAAATATTTAGGGTCTGTTATTCCTGGACAATAACTCTTATAACATCTTTATTTTCTTCTTTAAAATCTTCTGTTTTTAAAATTCAGCTTTCAACCATATCAGGTCTATGATTTTGCATTTTAGCAGAGATTTCTTATGTTTCAAATTCTGAAGATGAGGAGAACTATTTATTTTCAGAACCATCACTCAATGCTGGCTTTCCAATTTTGAACTTGTGTAAATTGTGTTGTCTTGCTGCTGCTGGTGGAAAGAAAGTCTTTCCTCTTTGGTCATGTGTATGAGAAGCAAAATAGCATGCCTGTAATCTGCTTTTCATTGCAAGCAACAGGAGAGTGCCATGAATTTGCAAAGTCATTCATGTCATTTGCAAATTGAGTTATTGTCAGTGATAATATCTGCTTACTGAATGATCTCTCAGTTTCTTCATGCTGTTTTTGTATATTATTTTGAAGCTCAAGGGTGGATAGGTATATGTTTGCAGACCATTAGCAAAAAAAAAATTTTTTGGTGTCTGCTCAATGAATTTACCTTTTCATTTCAAACAACATTCTGAAGTTCATGCCCTACACAAAAGTCCATAACACATCCAATACTCAGTTTTGAAACATTGTATAATTTTTGTCTTTCAACATGAAGCTTGTGTCAAGAGGATATTATGCACTGGAAAACTGTGCTCCTCACATCACTATCAGGCTATTGTTTCATCCATCACATTCACTTTCTTGGAGCATCTTTGTGGAAAGGTGTGATACTGACCTCTATTCTGCATCCTCCAGGACCTGCTATAAAGACCCTGGGCATTGTCACAGAGGAACTTGTGTCTGAGAGGTATGAGTCACTTCAAGAAGATAAACCCTTATGTAAAGGCAGATTTCCCAGATATTTGTACATTTAAAAGAAAGTTAAGGATCCAAGATGGTGAACTAGAGGGAAGCTGCATTCCTTGTTGCTCCGTAACTCTGATTTTAAGCAGAGGATATCTGTTTCTTGGTGAGGCAGTTTTTGCTGCTTATCGATCCCCTGCTGTTTTCTGCATTTATCTGCTGTGATCACCTGCAGGCTGCCAGCATATCGATGCATTTTTTGAGTGCAGTTTGCTCACTGGCAGGTGCCTATCATCCCCCATTTGCCTGCCTCTCCCCTGTCCATCACCTGCCTTACATCTATCCATTACCCAACGCATGAAGTTCACCTCCTGATTGTTCGACAACAGTCAGCAAACTGATCACCTACTGCCAGTGGAGCACCAACTGCCTGCTGTTGCTGGAAGATCATTCTTACAGTACCTACAGGTTTGATTACACGTGACTGCCACCATTTTGAGACAAGAGCCAGGACCTGTAGGACCCCTGGACAGACTGACTGAGCCTTGTCTCCAGGATCCCTCGGCCCAACTGATCACACCCTGCCTCTGGGGCCCTAAAATCGACTGAGTGCTCCCTGCTGCCAGGATCCCCAGAACAACTAACTGTAACCTATCACCGGGACCTCAGACCGACTGTACCTGGGCTCCAGGATCCCATGACCACACCAAAAACACCTGAACTCCAGGACCCCTGCCTGACCAACCACATCATTCCTCCAGGACCTCCTGCTGACCACGACCACACCCTGAGCTGCAGCTTCCCATTTGCTCACACATTTTGAAGCCAGAGCAACCATCTTTGATAATCCTGGAATCCCTATCTCTAATCATTAGGTGGGGCAGAACCCATCCTGAGATGCCTGCTGTAAGCTTGAAGCTCATTGTCAGGTAACTATCATGCATCAGGCTACTGAAGACTGGGAGGTTTCATTACTATATGACTGTTATACTGTAGATTTTCTTTTTTCTTCTTATTGAAAAAAAATTAAGTTTTTATTTCTTTACTTTTCTGCTGTCTTTTCCTTTTGTTTACCTGTTCCCTCAGAGTCTCTTTCTCCCTTTTTTGCATGCTAACATCCAATTTCTTTTGATTACACTCAATATCTCTATTATCTAGAACTTCTGTATATTCTTTTCTTATCTCATTGACAGCCGCATTATACATTCCTCTGCATCCTCTTTGTCCTCCATTTGAAACTGCAGACCTTATTGCAAATCTGTTTGTTTTACTGAAGATAATATTTTAACACATTTGGTTTAGTATGAAAATGTTGCTATTGTCCTCATAGGGACTATTTGGTCTAGGATTGCATAGTGTCTGAATTGGGCACTGCTAATATTGATCTCCCCTTAAAGAAAGGGTTTTGGGAACCTTATGGCCACCATAAGCCTATCGGGGGAAATCTGCAATACCTCAGAATAGCACTGCTAGAGGGGAAGATACATGAACAACATGAAAGAACAAGGGAAGAAAAGGATCCAAACAAACATAGATTCTACATTAATAGAATCCAATGACAGTATGTTAGAAGAAATGTCAGAAAAGGACTTCAGATTATACATAATTAAGGTGATTCAGGAAGCAAAGGATGAGATAAGAGAGCAAATGCAGGCAATGAATGATTATATCAAAAAACTGAAAGAGCAACTGCAGGAAGCAAAAGATTATTTCAACAAAGAGATAGAGATTCTCAAAAAAAGGGAAATCTCTGAAATGAAGGAAACAATAAACCAAATGAAAAACTCAATGGAAAGCATCATCAAAAGATTAGACCACTTGGAAGACAGAATCTCAGACAATGAACACAAAATATTTAATCTTGAAAATAAAGTTGCCCAAACAGAGAAGATGGTAAGAAATCATGAACAGAATCTCCAAGAATTATGGGACATCATGAAAAGATAAAATTTAAGAATTATTGGGATTGAGGAAGGCACAGAGAAACAAACCAAAGGAATGAGCAACCTATTCAATGAAATAATATTGGAAAATTTCCCAAGACTGAATAATGAAATGGAAAATCAAATATAAGAGGTTTACAGAACACCAATTGCACAAAATCACAACAGATCCACACCAAAGCACAATATAATGAAAATGCCTAACATTCAGAATAAAGATAAGATTTTGAAGGCTGTAAGAGAAAAGCATTAGATTACATATAGGGGGAGACCAATATGGATAGCAGCCAATTTATCAATCCAGACACTAAAGGCTAGAAGGACCTGGACCAACATATTTCAAGTTATGAAAAAACATGGTTGCCAACCAAGAATCCTATACCCAGCAAAACTAAACTTCAGATTTGAAGATGAAATAAAATCCTTCCATGATAAACAAAAGTTAAAAGAATTTACAAATAGAATGCCTGCACTACAGAATGTTCTCAACAAAATATTCCATGAGGAGGAAATGTAAAACAACAATGTAGGTCAGCAAAGGGAGGAACTACCTTAGAGAAAAACCACTCAAAGGAGAAACCAAACCAACTTAAAAACCAAAAATAAGCCAAATGACTGGGAATACAAATCATATCTCGATAATAACCCTGAATGTTAATGGCCTAAACTCATCAATAAAATGACATAGACTGGAAGAATGGATTAAAAAGAAAGACCCAACAATATTCTGCCTGCAAGAGACTCATCTCATAGAAAAAGACATCCACAGACTAAAGGTAAAAGGATGGGAAAAAACCTACCACACACATGGACTCAGTAAAAGAGTGGGGGTTTCCATCCTTATATCAGATAAAGTGGACTTCAAGACAAATTTAGTCAGAAGGGATAAAGACAGACATTTCTTACTGCTTAAATGAACCATAAATCAGGAAGACATAACAATAGTAAATATGCCCCAAACAATACTGCATCTCTGTACATAAAACAAACCCTTCTCAGTTTCAGGAATCACATAGACCACAACACAATAATTCTGGGTGACTTTAACCCACTGCTGTCACCACTAGATAGATCTTCCAAACAAAAACCAACCAAAGAAACCATAGAACTCAATAGCACAATCAATAACCTGGACTTAATAGACACACATACAATATTCCATTCATCAATGAGCGGATTGACTTTCTTCTCAGCAGCACATGGAATCTTCTCAAAAATAAACTGTATGTTAAGCCACAAAGCACCCCTTAGGAAATGCAAAAAAATAGAGATACTGCCTTGTGAAAAAAAAAAAAAACAAAATAAACAATTCAAAAATTGAAAAAACAAAAAGTTGGTTCTTTGAGAAATTAAACAAAATAGATAAATCCTTAGCCACACTAACAAAGAGGAGAGAGAAAACTCAAATTACTAAAATTCATGATGAAAAATGAAATATCACAACAGACACCACTGAGATACATAACATAATGAGAAGTTACTTTGAAAATCTGTATTCCAACAAAATAGAAGCTATGAAAGACATTGACAAATTTCTAGAGACATATGCTCCTCCCAAACTGAACCAGGACATACAAAATTTAAACAGATCAATATAAAGCAATGAAATGGAAGAAGCTAATAAAAAATTACCATCCAAGAAAAGTCCAGGACCAGACGAATTCTCAGCCAAATTTTATAAGACCTTCAAAGAAAAATTCATTCCAGTACTTCTCAAAGTATTCCAGGAAATAGAAAAGGAGGGTAACCTATGAAACTCATTGTATGAAGCGAACATCACCCTCATACCCAAACCAGAAAAAGTCTTATCTAGGAAAGAAAATTTTATTCCAATATCATTGATGAATATAGATGCAAAGATCTTAACAAAATATTGGCAAACCATATCCAAAAACATATTAAGAAAATCATGCACCATGATAAAGTGGGGTTCATCCCTGGAATGCAAGGATGGTTTAACACCTGTAAATCAATAAACATAATCCATCATGTCAATAGACTTAAGGATAAGAATCATATGGTTATTTCAATTGATGCAGAAAAAGTGTTCAACAAAATACAACACACCTTCATGCTCAATACACTAGAAAAAAATAGGGATAGTAGGAACATACCTGAACATTGCAAAGGCTATTAATGCTAAGCCCATGGTCAACATCATTCTTTCTGGAGAAAAACTGAAAGCATTCCCTTTAAAAATGGGAACAAGACAGGAATGTCCTCTTTCACCACTTCTAGTCAACATTGTCCTCGAAACTCTAGCCAGAGCAATTAGGCAGACTAAAGAAATTAAAGGGATACAAGTAGGAAAAGAGAAACTTAAGCTGTCACTATTTGCTGATGACATGATTTTATATTTAAAGCATCCAAAAACCTCCTCCAGAAAACTTCTAGACCTCATCAATGAATTCAGCAAAATAGCAGGCTATAAAATCAACACACAAATCTAAAGCATTTTTATATGCAAGTGATGAAACAGCTGAAAGGGAAATGAGGAAAACAACTCCATTTGTGATAGCCTCAAAATAAAAAATACTTGGGCATCAATCCAACCAAAGAGGTAAAAGATCTCTACAATGAAAACTTCAAAACATTGAAGAAAGAAATTGATGAAGACCTTAGAAGATGGAAAGATCTCCCATGTTCTTGGATAGGCAGAATTAATATTGTCAAAATGGCCATACTACCAAAGTGCTATACAGATTCAACACAATTTGAAATAAAATCCCACTGATATACCTTACAGAAATAGAGCAAGCAATCATGAAATTCATCTGGAAGAATAAGAAACCCAGAATAGCTAAAGCAATCCTTTGCAGGAAGAATGAAACAGGGGTATTGCAATACCATAACTTCAACTACACTACAAAGCAATAGTAACAAAAACAGAATGGTATTGGCACAAAAATAGACAGGAAGATCAATGATACAGAATAGAGGACACGGACACAAACCCAAATAAATACAATTTTCTCTTACTAGACCAAGGTTCCAAAAATATGCAATGGAGAAAGATAGCCTCTTTAACACATGGTGCTGTGAAAACTGGAAGTCAATATGCAACAGAATGAAACTAAACCTCTATCTCTCGCCCTGCACAAAAATCAACATACAATGGATCAAGGACTGTGAGATCAGACCAGAGACCCTGCATCTTATAGAAGAAAAAGTAGGTCCAAATCTTCAACTTGTTGGCTTAGGATCAGACTTCCTTAACAGGACTCCCATAGCACAAGAAATAAGAGCAAGAATCAGTAACTGGGATAGATTCAAAATAAATAGCTTTCTCTCAGCAAAGAAAACTATCAGCAATGCAAAGAGAGAGCCTACAGAGTGGGAGAATATCTTTGCCACTCATACTTCAGATAGAGCACTAATTTCCAGAATATATAAAGAACTCAAAAAACTCTATACCAAGAATACAAATAACCCAATCAACAAATGGGCTAAGGATATGAACAGATGCTTCACAGAAGAAGATCTACAAGCAGTCAACAAACATATGAAAAAATGTTCATCATCTTTAGTAATAAGAGAAATGCAAATCAAAACTACACTAAGATTCCATCTCACCCCAATTAGAATGGCAATTATCAAGAATAAAAGCAACAATAGGTTTTGGAGAGGATGTGGGGAAAAAGTACACTCATACAGTGTTGGTGGGGATGCAAATTAGTGCAACCAATCTGGAAAGCAGTGTGGAGATTCCTTAGAAAAATTGGAATGGACCCATCTTTTGACCCAGCTCTCCCACTCCTCGGCCTATACCCAAATTACTTAAAATCATCATACTACAGAGATACAGCCACAGCAATGTTCATTGCTTCTCAATTCACAATAGCCAGAATGTGGAACCAACCTAGATGTCCTTCAATTTATGAATGGATAAAGAAACTGTGGTATATATATACAATGGAATATTACTCAGCTATAAAGAATAATAAAATTATGGCATTTGTAGACAAATGGATAATATTAGAGAGTATCATGCTAAGTGAGATAAGTCAATCTCAAAAAACCAAAGGGCAAATGATCTCACTGATAATCGGATGAAGTCACATAATGGTGGGTTGGAGGGGGACAAGAATGGAGGAAGGAGGGACTGTATAGAGGGAAAAGCGGGGTGGGAAGGGTGGCGGGAAAGAAAAAAGTAACAGAATGAATCAAACTTCATTACCCAATGTAAATGTATGATTATGCAAATGATATGCTGTTACTCCATGTACAAAGAGAAACAACATGTATCCCATTTGTTCACAATAAAAATAAATTTAAAAAATAAAATAAAATTAAATTAAATTAAAAAAAGCAAAGGGAATGCATATAAAAAAACTGACTGACATGCATGCCTTCTGCATTTGTTACTTAAATATAAAATAAAAATTTCTATGTTTATCCTTGTATAACTATTTTATGTTGTTTAAGAGACTATCAACATTCAGGAAGTATTAACTTACAATAATATGGTTCCTATTTTGCCATGATTTCTATATTGTATTGGTTCTTTTCAGATATATATGACAATTGAGTGTATTTTTATACATTTATACATACATTAAGGACAACTAATTCTAATTAGGAGCCCATGTTTTAAAAATATTTTTAATCATAGAAATGGATGCAATACATTAATTTTATTTATTTTTATATGGTGCTGAGGATCAAACCCAGTGCCTCCCACATGCCAGGCAAGTGCTCTACCACTGAGCTATAGTCCCAGTCCAAGGTTCCCATTCTTCTGATTTCACATGATGTGGAGATTCACTTGTGTATTAATATATGAATACAGGAAATTTATCTCTGATTCGAACTACTCTTTTTTGTATTCTCATCCTCCATTCTTTTCCTTCATTTTCTTTTGTCTATTGAAACAAATTTTAAATTCCCCTCCTTACTGTTACCATTAACATATCAGAGGGAAAATTCAGCCTTTGTTTTTTGGGACTGGTTTATTTTACTTAGCATTACAGTTCCCTCCATTTTCCAGCAAATGTCATTTATTCTTCTTTATTGCTGAGGTATATTCCATTATATGTATATATACCAAATTTTTAATCCATTATCTGATGAAGGGCAACTAAGTTGGTTCCATACCTTTGTTATTGTAAATTGAGCTGCTACAAATATTGACGTGCTTGAATTAATGGAGTATGCTGGTTTTAAGTTTCATGGGTATGTATGGAGGAGTAGGATAACTGGGTTAACTAATGCTATCATTCCAAGATTTCTGAGGAATCTCCATACTGCTTTGTGGGGTGATTACACAAATTTACAGTCTCACCACAATGTATAAGTAAAGCTTCTCCTCACATTTTGGCCAAGATTTATTGTTACTTGTCTTCTTGATAATTGCCATTCTGACTAGAGTGAAAGGGAACCTCAGAGCAATTTTAAATTGCATTTCTCTAATTTCCAGGGTTTTTGGACATTTTTCATATGTTTCTTGATCATTTAAATTTCTTCTTTTGTGAAATGCAGGTTTGATACAATTCCCCATTTGTTGATTGGGTTTTTTGTGGTTTGTATGTTAAGTTTCATGAAATCTTTATGTATGCTGGAGATTAAACCTCTGAGGTACAGGTGGTAAACTTTTTCTTCTACTCTGTATGTTCTATGTTTATGTTCTTGTTTCCTTTGCTGTGAGGAAATTTTTTAGTTTGATTCTATCCCATTTATTGATCCTTTACTTCTTGTGTTTTAAGAGACTTTTTGTGGAATTTGGCTCCTAAGTTCAGTAGATGGATCTGAGCCTACATTTCCTTGTAGAAGGCACAGGGGCTTTAGTCTAAGGCATAGGTCCATGATCCACTTCAAGTTTTGTGCAGGATGAGAGATAGAATTTAAATTTCTTTCTACTCTATATGAATTTGCAATTTTCCCAGCACCATATATTGAAGAGGCTATCTTTTCTCCAATATACATTTATGGCATCTTTTTTCTGATATATTTTGTGTACCTTTGGATCAAATATACCTGTACATAGATTTAAGATATTCAACATAATCTCTAGATTTTCTGATTTTCTTTTCACTTGTGTTTCCAGAATGAAGGGATATATCTTTGAATTCAGTTTTATAAAATGGCAATTTAAATGAACAATGATTTCATTTCTGAAGTTCTATATGGTGCTCATTTTGAGACCACAGATCAACCATGAAGAAATTACTGAGTATTTTCATTCATTCAAAAACTGACAAATAACTTTTAGAAAAGGCGGCAGTCTTAAGGGAGAGAGTGGATCCACTCAACGAGAAGAGAGAGGGACAATGTACCTCTCCTGCACTCCAGTTTTAATGGGAACCATAGAGAAGTTTTCAGAGAGTACAGCACAATTTCACCTCTTGACTTTTTACTGACAGAAGGTGACACCAGACTTTTACATCTCCACTATTATGGCAATTCTAGGTCAACTTGGCCCACGATGACTGGTTCTAATTGGATTTTCAACCACACATTCTTACATATTTTATGATTAGGAGGAAATGTCCTTATCACCCAGAGTTTCAAAGTCTGGTCACAAAAATCTACTCCTTCAGGGTAACTTGGGTTCCCCTTATCAACAATATTTTGGGGCTGCATTTCTCCCCTGCAGCAAAGGGGTAGCTTTCTAGGAATTCAATATATCCTGTCTACAGAGTTCAGGCAGAGCTACTGATAAATTGCTTCTAGGGAATAAAAGAATGTGGTGGACAGTAGAGTGGGTCCATTTGATTGAATTATTATACACAACATTTAGCTTTTATAATGTCAGAGATGTCCTCATTAGTTGTAAATAAGGTATCTTTAGAGATGAAATTATCCTTTCAATTACAATTTTATAAATATGAATTCAGTATTATTTTCCATGCTTTGGAAATACTGAAAATGAAATCAGAAGAAAATTAGAGATTTTGTATATTGTTTAAATCTCTGATGTCAGTATAATTAACCTAAAGAGACACAAAATGTGTGAGGAAAAAAAACACCCAACTACTCAGAATGTGCTATTAATTTGGGTATACTCCAATATATGCTCTAAGTGCCATGAGTAAAAATGACAAGCTTAGAATTCTGTTTGGAGGAGGGTCATGGGCTGATCTGAGACAGGTGCAATCACTGACTAGGCCACCTGATAGCTGTGTCAGTTGATAGTAAGTATGCACCTCAGAGGGGAACTCTAATAAGTCTTGGAAGTGCCTTGTAGAGATGGTGGCAGAGATCTCAAAGATGTCTGCTACTTAAACTTAGTACATTCCACTCCTGATAAGGTTATGGTCATGTAATGTTCTGATAATCAGAGCCACAGTATTAGATCTTTGGAAGAGAATGTGGTAAGAAAAATCTTTTGAATTTGTTCTTTACTGTATTTCCTGAGTCTCTGAAAACTTCATATAATGATCTGTGAATGAGAAAACAAAACACTTCACTTATACATCTATACAAAATTGTATCCACCTCTTACAAAAGGCACATAATGACTCATGCCACTTATGTGGAATCCAACCCCGCCAAGATCCATTATTGTAGGAAATATGTTTGTATACCTAGGATTGGAACTTTTTAACAGGACTTAGAACATAATTCTCTTGAGGAAAACTGCCATGTGTGCTATTGTTCATGGCAGGTTTGGAAGAACATAGAAGGTCAAAAATATGGCACATTTGATTCTCACTTTTTCATTAATCTTAGACACAGTTTGATCCAATGACACATACAGACAGCAGAGGACAGATTCTAAAAAGAAAAAAATATCTTATGTGCCTCTTCATTAGACATGGTACTTTAGCAAAGTGTGGAGTAGAGAGATGTGGCCAAACACTTAACAAAATATGTAGTTCCTAGAGAACTCTGATATTTATAGTTTTTAGCTACCTATCATCTATGCAAAGAAATGAGAATAGAAATCAAGAAAATTTTAGAAATGAACAACAGAAATAAAATATATCAAAATATTTTGGATACTAAGAAAGCAGTTCTAAGAGGATAATTTGTAGCACTGAGTGCCTAAATTAAAAAATAGATTGATTCCATCATGGTACACACTGTAATCCCAGTGACTCAGAAGAATGAGGCAGGAGGATTGTGATTTCAAGCCAACCTCAGCAAAAGTAAGGTGCTATGCAACTCAGTGAGACCCTATATCTAAATAAAATACAAAATAGGATGGGAATGTGGCTCAGTGGTCATGTGCCCCTCAGCTTAATCCCCAGTACCAAAAAAAAAAAAGATTCCAGATGCATGAACATATGCACCACCTCAAAGTCTTAGAACAAATCAGTGAAAGACAGTAATTAATTAAAATTAGAAGTGAAATCATTGAGGTGCTGGGAAAAATGGAAAGTCACATGTAACAAAATTAAATTAAACCTTTATCTCTCATCATGCACAAAACTCAACTCATTGTGGATCAAAGACTTAGGCACTAGTACAGAGACCCTGTTACTACTAGAAGAAAATATAGGGCAAAATCTTCACCCTGTCAGTGTGGAATCTGACATCCTTAACAAGGCAACTAAAGTGCAAGAAGTTAAATCAAGAATCAATAAATGGGATGGACTCAAACTGAAAACTTTCTTTTAGCAAAAGAAACAACCATTATTGTGAAGAGAGAGCCTACAGAATGGGAGAGAATCTTACAACATGCACCTCAGATAAAGCATTAATCTCTAAGATATATAAAGAACTCAAAAATCTTAACACCAAAAAAAAACCAAATAACCAACTCAAAATGGACTAAGAAACAAAAGACACTTCACAGAAGAAGAACTACAATCAATCAATAAATACATAAAAAATGTTCAACATTCTAGCAATTAGAGAAATGCAAATCAAACCTATACTTAAGATTTTATCTCACTCCAATCAGAATGGCAATTATCAAGAATGCAAACAACAATAAATTTTGGGATGTGGAGGAAAATGTCCACTTGTACATTGCTGGCTGGAATGCAAAATAGTACAACCATTATTGAAATCAGCATAGAGATTTCTCATAAAACTTGGAATGGAACCACCATTTGATCCAGTTATCCCATTCCTTGGTTTATACCCAAAGTACTTATAAACAACATATTACAAGTGATACAGCCACATCAATGTTTATAGAAGCTCAATTCACAATAGCTAAACTATGGAACCAACCTAGATTCCCTTCAACAGATGAATGCATAAAGAAAATGTGGCATGTGTGTTGTGTGGAATATTACTCAGCTTTAAAGAAGAATGAAATTCTTACATCTGTTGGTAAATGGATAAATTAGGGATATCTTGCTAAGTGAAATAAACCAAACCCAAAAAAATGTAGGCTGAATATTTTCTCTGACATGTGGATGCTAATTCACAATAAGTGGCAGGGGGGATAGTGAAGAATATAGTTACTTCATATTAGGTAGAGGGGAGTGAAGGAATGGAAGGAAGTCTGGCATAGGAAGGATAGTAGCATAAAACAGACATTATTACCTCATGTACATATATGACCTCATGACCAATCAATCCTACAATCTGTATAATCAAAAAAATTATAATTACACTCCAATTATTTATGATCTACCAGAATGTATAAATGCATTCTACTGTCATGTACAACTAACTAGAACAAATTAAAAACATTTTTAAATGAAGTGAAATTATTGAGATAGAGAATAAGAAAACACACAGGATCAAAGTAATGAAGAGTTTGTTCTTTTAAAAGACAAAGAAGATTGACAAATCCTTAGCCAAACCAATGAAAATAAATGTGATAAGACTGAAGTCAACAAGACAAGAGATAAAAAAGGAGATATTATCACAGACCCATCTGAAATCCAAATGTCTATCAAAATATACTTTGAAATTTATACTGCAAAAAACTGTAAAATCTGGAAGACTTTGAAAATTTCTAAATATATAGCACCTACACAAATTGAAACAGAAAGATATAGAAAATTTAAATAGACCAATATCAAATAAAAAAATTGAAAGAGAAATTAATAGTACTCAGAAAAGAAAGTCCCAGGACCAGATGGACTCTCATTCAAATTCTACAAGATATACAAAGAAGATTTAACACCAGTCTCTCTCAAATTATTCCATAAAATTCAAAGGGATTGAATACTCCCTCATACAATATATGAAGCCAGAATAACCCTCTTAACAAAGTCAGACAAAGATTCATCAAGTAAAGAAAAGTACAAACTAATATAATTGATGAATATAGATGCAAAAATCCTTATTAAAATATTAGAAAACTGCCTTCAAAAATACATCAAAAAGATAAAACATTGTCTAGTGAATATCATTGTATGGATGCAAGGTTGGTTCAACATGCCCAAATCAATAAATGCAATTCACCACTTAAACATAATTAAAAATGAGAATCACATAAATTTAATAGATGTTTGATAAAATCCAGTATCCATCCATGTTAAAAATTATGCTGAAGCTAGGGATCAAATAACTTACCTCTACATTGTAACATTCACTTATGACAAACCCAAAGATAACATCTAATGAAATAGATAAAAATTGAAAACATGTTCTCTGAAGTCTGTGACACCCCAAAAATGTCTAATCTCACCTCTACTACTCAATACAGTCCTCAAAATATCAGCAAGTATAATCAGGCAAGAGAAGGAAATCAAAGGGTTACATATAGAGAAAGAATAAGACCCTATATCCAGAAGACCCCAAAAAATTCCACCAAATACTTCTACAGCATATAAATGAGTTCAGCAAAGTGTGAGCATACAAGATCAACACCCATCAATCAATAGATTTCTGATATGCTAACAGTTATTCAGCTTTGCAGAAAAAAGAAAAAGTATCATTTTCACATAACCTAAAACAATATCTGGGAATTGATATAACCATGGAGGCAAAGCAACTCTACAGTGAAGATTAAAGAATACTGAAGAAAGAAATTGAAAAAGACCTTAGCAGATGAAAAACATCCCAAGTTCTTGGGCAAGCAGAAACAGTATTGTCAAAATAACTGTGCTTTGATGCAATCCCCATCAAAACACCAATGACATTCATCACAGAGTTAGAAAAAAATCCATTTATTGGGAAAAATGAGACCAATAATAGACAAATTGGTACTTGTAAAAAAAGGGAAGCAGTCAAACCTGATCTGATATTATACTACAAGAAGGAGAGAAAAAAAAAAGACAGTATTAGCAAGGAAATATATATAAAGTCCAAGGGAATAGAATAGAAGACACAGGTAAATCCACATGCTTGTAGCTATCTAATTCTTGCCAGAAGTTCCAAAAAATATAATGTGCAGAAAACAAAGTCATTTAAACAAATGGTGCTAGAAAAAATGAAGAGATATACATAGAAAAATGAAAATAGATCTCTACTTTTCACTGTGCACACACAGACCAGAGACATGAATTAGACAATAAACCTTGAATCTTCTAGAATAAAACTTAGGGTCAAAAGTCAAACAGGTACCAGCACCAACATCCTTAATAAGATGCCCAAAGTGTATGAAATAAAACCAAGAAAACCAAGAATCAATAAGTGGGATATCATCAAACCATAAAATTTCTGCACAACAAAGGGTATAATTAAGAATATGAGAGAGTCAACAGAATGGGAGAAAATCTTCATCAGCTAAAAACAAATAAACCAATCAGTGGGCAAAAGAACTAAAGAGAAACATATTAAAAGAAGAAAAATTCCTGGTCAAAAAATGTATGAGAAAATGTTGAAAATTTTCTGCAGGTAAAAAAATGCAAATAAAAACTACATTAAGGACTTTTCTCACTCCAGTCAAAGGGATATTGAATACAAACATTAACAAATGATGGTGAGGTTGTGGGTGAAAATGTACAATTGTGCATTTTTTTGTGAGATTGCAGACTAGTACATCCACTCTGGAGAGTAGTCAGGAGATTCCTCATAATACTAGGACTGAAACCACCAAATGACTCAGAAACTTCCTTCCTCAGTATTTTTTCAAATGATCTTAAATTGGTATAGCAATACTGATAGAGTTACTTTAATGTTCATAGCAGCAATAATCATATTAGTGAAATGATGGTATCAACCCAGGTGCCTGCAAATAGAAGAATAGATATACCTATGTTCAATGGAGTTCTACTCAGCTACAACAAAGAATAAAATTGAGAATTTTCTGATAAATTGATGGAATTGGAGAATATAATGCTAAGTGTACTAAGCCAAACTCAGAAACTCAAAGATTGGATATTTTCTTGAATAGGCAGAATAAAGGACAGAGGGAGGAAATGAGAGAATAACATAAAGATAACACAAAGATTAGTAATGTAGAAGTAGATCTAGAGGGAGAGTGAGAATGAGGGGAGACAATGAAAAATGAATTTTCAAAAATGATATACATATCTAAATATGCCACTGGGAATTTCATATTTATATATAAGTAAAATAGGATCAATCAAGTATGAATAGATGAGTGACAGGAAGTCTAGTAGAGGAGAGACAATGGGGGAGGAGAGGGAGGCTGGGAGGGAAAAGAGATGGATAGTGAACTGAAATCAAATTTCATTCATGAGTGAGTTTGTTGCAATGAACCCAACTACTATGTATAGCTATAAAGCTCTAATACAAATGAAAATAAATTCTAATTGTTATCATATATTAATTGTGATTGCTTTGATATGCTTAGTGCAGAATACACTCATTATGTTGGTCTGTATTTACTAAGACTTCATAATATAGAAAGTTATAAAACCCTGATATTTCTTCAAAACTAATAATACTGCCCTTTAATTGCAATTGCCTAAGCAAGAGAGGAACTACAATGATTTTCTCTAAGTGACTAAATAAAAAAACTGTGGCATATGAAGAAAAAAATGAGAAGAGTTAGATGTTTAAAAAAATCAATTAGGGCTGGGTTTGTCACTAGGGGTAAAGGGCTTGCCTAGCATGTGTGAGGCACTGGGTTCAATCCTCAGCACCACATAAAAGAATAAATAAACCAATAAAATAAAGATAAAAAAATATTTGTTAAAAATTAAGTTGCCTTAATTCCAGAATATAATACTGAACACACTTTCATGGAAAATAACAATGTCATATTGTAATAAGACATATATTCTTTTGAAAAATACTAATGACATGGTGTTCAAGAAAAAATATGATTTTTAAAAAATTATTAAATTTTTCCATATGGACCAAGAATATTGTGCTTTGTTTTCCAAAAATTAAGATAAGTTATATAAAAATCATTTTTCATAGCATTAATGCATAAAATATTATTTGAAATTTATTTTTAAACATAATTTTTGAAAATAACTTGACTTTAGGTCCACCAAAATAACAAACAATTGGTTAGTCTTAATATGTCTTTTTAAAGCTTACTTATGTATAATTGATTTAAAGACAGCTTTCATTATCAAACTGTCCCTGTTTTGCTGTAATTGTATGGTATTAATAGGTTTTTGTTTTAGGATTACTTTACTACTTTTTTTATTCACAATCAACTTTTGGGAAATATTTGAAATTAAATAATTGGATGCACATCTAATTGACTGCCTAACAAATGTGTTTTGTGTTGGGGTCTCAGAAAATTTTAGAACTCAAAATGTTTAAAAAGTATGTTACTTGAATTTCACAATAATTTTTCAGGTGTTCAACCTAAGTGCCCCAAAACTGAGAGCTGCATGTTATAATTCAAACATATTGTTCATCAGCAGTACAGTGGGCTTACATTTCAGGACCCCAAGCAACAGCTCAACCTTCTTTACATCACACCCACCATGCTATGCATCAGATTTTGGCAAAACTCAGATAGTCCCATAGATTGTGGCCATCTACAGGTAGCATGATTTATGTTTTGTTAGTAATGTTTTGTTGGCTTTAATTGACAGATTTACAAGCCCAAACTATGTTTCTTCCAACTTATTTCTTCCTATAAATTTTCTCATGTATTGTCCAATAAAACTTAATTGAGCAAAATTAAAAGAGCATAGTTTGAGTTAAAGTAAATTTATAAAATTACTGCTTGTATCAAGAAAAGGGGATAGGAAGGATAATTGAATGAATCAGACATTACTGCCCTGTGTATATATATATATATATAACTGTATGACCAGTGGGATTCTACATCATGCATAACCAGAAGAATAAGCAATTATACTCCAAAATATATGATATATCAAAGTGCATTCTTCAGTCATGTGTAACTAGTTAAAATTATTTAAAAATTAAAAGAGGAAGTGGTTACCATCACCCATTCTAACAAGTATCACCTCTGTCCTGAAGAAACAACCATTCTGAATTCAGTTGATATATTCATTTTTATGACTTGGCCATTTATTTTAAGTACCATACATTCTGTATTCTTGTTCATCTAGTTTAATTTTCTTGTCAAATATAGCTGAAATTTCTTTTCAGTACTATAGTGTATCTGAATATATCACAAAGTATTTATCCATTATACTTTTGATGGACAGCTAAGTTATTTCCAGATTTTGACTGTTACAAGTAGTGCGACCATGGACACTTGTGCTAAGGAGAAAAATGTAAGAGCTAAGAGTAGCTGCTTCTAATCTAAAACTTCCTTAAAATTGGGGTTAAAATTCCCTAAAAATATTCTCCTCCTTCTGTGTGAATCTGCCAAATTATATCACCCAGAATAGGATGCTTTCTGGCCCTTCAAATAGCAACTTACCTGAAGAAAATACCTCAAGTGTAAGGAAACAGGAACACCTTTAGAAACAATTGAAATCTACAATGTTAGACTATGATGATCTTTTAAACATTAGAATGCAGTATTTTTGTAAGAAAAGGTTTTTTATGCCAAGCATAAAACAGAGGAGGGAAGTACCTTTAAAACTAGTTTTTTTATATATAAATATTAAGTAAAAGAATATCTGACTAGCTTCTTTCCAAGTCACTGAAACTTCTTGATGTTTGGTCTTCTCACGTGTGAACTGTGTTCACACTGATTATTTTTCAGAATCTTTGAGTTATGATATTCTACTTTATTTGGGTAGCCCTACACATTTTAAAACTTGAAAATAAGAATCTTTAACTTACAACAGATCTTTGTCTTGTTTCATTCAAGACTATATTTGTATATTTATAATATTTACCCATGGCATAACCATACAACACATAAATTAGAATACTTTTTTATCCCTGCTTCTCTTTCCCCACCTTCTGTTCACCAAGGTGCAAATGAATCAGTGTCT
Organism: Sciurus carolinensis; assembly: GCF_902686445.1. Lineage (NCBI taxonomy): Eukaryota > Metazoa > Chordata > Mammalia > Rodentia > Sciuridae > Sciurus > Sciurus carolinensis. The sequence continues at coordinate 3,081,998 of NW_025920125.1, read as the reverse complement.
TAAACATATAATTTTCATGTTTTATTCACAAGGTACAAATATTGTGTACTGTATACTTATGTATTGATCTAATATTTTACTATTTTGTTTTTAGTTGTTTTTAACTGAAACATGGCAGCATACCAGGTGTGATGGCACATGACCATAATCCCAGCATGTTAGGATGCTAAGGCAGGATGGAAATAGTTAATGTTTAAACATACACACACACACACATACAACACACACACACACACACACACACTTGAAAACAACAGAGGAAAATAATTCAGAAATCATTTCAGTTTTTGCCATGTCTATAGGTTTTTGTTTGCAAAGATATTTTTCTTGAATCCCATTCTTTAAATTCTGTTCTCAAGAACCTGTTCTGATAAAATCTAGATATTCTTTTTAGGAGGTTTTGGCCTCTTCCCAGCAGGGAATAGAAAGTAAAAAAAGCTTAATTAAGAGTGAGATCTTCAAAATAAATAACCACTGAAAACAAGTAGATTTTTAAAACATAAAAATCATTATCACACATTAATTACTCAAATTTCAACTGCATAAAAAAAACAGGAAAAAAATTCTCAAGTAGTAAAAATATTCCTTAAATACAGGCAGAGATGCAATTGAGAAAAAGAATTTTAAAAAAATTATTTGTTCTAATCTGCCATGCCTGACAGTAGAAAGCTTTATAAATTTTAATAAATCATACATAAATAGAATGTAAATTCTCATTTTTTCTGAGTATATTATAGGATCACATCAGTCATGCAGTCATATGTGTATATGAGGTAATAATTAAATATTTAACTAGTTTCAAATGTATTTACTCTGTATCTTAATACAAAAAGCCTCAAGTTAATATTTATGTCAGTGATTAAACCTAATGTTTTTATTCAGGAAACAAATGCTGAACATCTACCAAATGCCAAAATGTGCAATAATTAATTTTGCCACAATTGTCATCACTTAATTACAGAGTGAGATAGCATTTTGTTTTAAAACTAAATAATAATCTCACACCCACATTTCAATGCTGTGGGAAAAATGCAGTGTATATACAATGAATATACCGAAAGTTTATAATGCCTCACATTGTGGGAGATATCTGAAGTTTGTGGTAGTACATACATGGAGATTTCATATTGGTAAAATTGGCAAACAGCACATTTCTCAGATCATATCCCCATCATGAAGTGAAACATGGCTGCATACAGTATGCTAAAGGGATATTATAAATAAGTTCATTGAAATAAAATAAAAAATTTGAAACTTTATTGAAAACTCATTTACCTGATTTAACTTATTTCTTGTAGTACTTAATTCTGCATCAGATTTTGTAACAGATATTTCAAGTTTCTATTTCACTTCTTTATTATATTCATTTTCTTTTTCTTTTAATTGGTCCTTATTTTGTTCAAATAAGAGATAATTGTTTCTTCTCTTTTCCTAAGTCCCATCTGTAACAAAATATTTATCTTTAAATTTTCTTTTCCAGATAAAAGTAACTATTCAACTTTTTATATTTCTTTTATGGTAAAAATTTTTACATACCTTGTTGAGCATTATGTATTATAAACAACTCAAAATCCCATTTGGAACAAGACCAAACCTAATATGTAATCCAATAATAAAGAGCATGAATTTTTTCAATAAAGAAGAAATTTTACTTATAAACTACAGTGAATTTGAATAAAATAATCAGTAATCACTTTCCATTTCATTTTTAAATGGAAGCTAGCCTTAAAACTAGCTGGGGGTCTAGCTCAGCACTAACATATATACTTAGTTGAACTAACCCTTGGGTTTGATCCCAAACACTAGAAGACAAACCATAAATGTTTAAAAACATGTTTCTGGGCAGTGAAAAATGCCCATTTTATTATCTTTGAGATATATTTAAATTAACATAAGCTTTCTTGAGAGCAATTTAGAAAGCTTGATAAAATACCTTTTTAAAAAAGTTTCTCTAAGCAAGTAATTCCACATTAAAAACATATTCAGAGTCAAAATATATAGAAAATTATTTTTCTAAAGTCATTTCTTGAAATATTGATAGTACTATTAAAAATATAAATTTAAAAATTTAAAAAATCCAAATTTCTAATTGTTATATAAATAGAATCCTAGTCAGGTGTGGTGGCACATGCCTCTAATTTCAGCAACTAGGGAAGCTGATGCAAGAGTATTTCAAGTTCAAAGCTATCCTCAGCAACTTAGCAAGACCCTAAGCAACTTAGTGTCTCAATAAATTATATAAAAAAATAGATTCCTATAAGATAGGAGTTGGTACACCTATTAAACTGTGATTTGGGAGAACAGTCATTTAATTTTTAGAAATAATGATGATTAACAGTGTGTTGTCTTATTCACTAGAATTTTATATTTCACATGAGTAAAATGTTTTCTCTCTTGAAAAATGCCAAGAAATAAGTCAGAAGTTACAAATGTTCCTCCAAGGACCAGTAGTATAAAGGAAAGAGTTCTAGTTTACACTTACCTCAAATTTTGGAGTTCTTCTTTTAAAACTACATTTTCCTGTGCAACCTTTGATATCACTATTTTTGCTTCAGAATACTCCTTTTTAAGTTCACAAAACTCAGTTTCCAGTTTTTCCATTTTTTCTGCAGGCAGTGAACACTGTGAGTAGTGAATATTTTTAAGTTTTGCTATTATGTGAAATGAAGAATCTGCATTCAGATGTCTCAATTGGATAATAGAATCTATATCAGGAAGAAAGCAAAAGAGATATGTGAGTAACTTATATATGATTGACTATATATTTTCACAAGCATTATTCATATGCTGATAAAATATAGAGTGCCTAAAACATATGTGTACTATGTTCTACAGATCAAAGAGAGGGTATATGACCCCTTCTATTGTTCAGCTTGAAGTCTTGTGGATGGGCTCCATTGTGCACAATAAATCTTGTATTCTTTAGATAATACTTATATTACCCAAAACTTGAAAATTCCACTTGTTGGGGAAAGAGGATGTCACCAGGTTCAATGCAAAGAAATGCCTCCAAGATTCATCCACAATCCTAGCCAATATAAATGGAGCAATTCTCATACACAAAATTTAAAAATACATATAAACAGAAATTCACACTGTTCACTATTTTCTACCCCATAAAAATAACTTAAGCAACTCCTGTTCATCATTAATGGTTTCCAAAGTGAGTAACAAAGTGAGTAATAATTTTTACACTTTCATTGTGAACACCCAGTTTCTTATCTGAAATGATTTTATCCAAAATTTTGACAAGTATTTTTCTACTCTAAAGATTCAGTGTGCTTCATGCACCTTTACTTGATTTGTGCCCTACTTCTCTCAATAAATTTTCTTTACTCAAGCCAACATTAGCACCTTATCAACTTTTCTAGTGTATCCTTATGATTTAAACTGTACATTGTTTCTTTACTTACAAATCCCTTTTACTTGTGAAGAGGAAATAATCTTTTAAGTCATCTCTGTGAAATTAGTGTTTATTTATTTGACTCATTATTTTTTTGAGTTACTGGTAAGTGCTAAGGTAGATAATTGATGTCAGAGATAATATTTAGTAGCAACGACTGAACAGAGAAATAAAAACTGAGATTATGAGCCAGTGGGTAAGAGAGGATAAGAGCTTGAAAAACCTTACAAATTGAGGTAGATATCTATTAAATTGGGTTTATATTCTTCTAAATATATATGAATCTGTGAAGAGTAATGCCAGAGGAAAGGGCACAGGGAGGAAAGGGTAAAAAGATAATTAGGAAGAAATCTTGTAATAGAAGATTGGTAGATAAGTGTAAAATGCTTTCCCATTCTTGTTCTAAAGAGTGGTTCATGTCATAATTGCATTGGAAGTAGATCACCCAGAATGTGGGCAGATGAAGGTGAAGGCATAAGCACGCATCAGTACAAAGTCCTGAACTAAGGGAATGTTTTCAGGACATTTGGGATACAACATTTTCAGTAACCTTGTGAAGAATCAAGTTTTATTTAATGAGTAAAAAATCAATTCTGGTTCACTGGAAAATGAGACTCCCCTCATTATTGTACCACCAAAAGGAATAAAATAAGATGTAATATTATGCACCTCAGCTGTTTAATTTGCTTGTTTATCATGTGATTTTTTTAAACATCTTCCTATTTTGAGTGAATTAATTTAAGTATTTTATCTGAACAATTTAGATAAAAGGATTTTACAGGTTCATCAAATTTAAAGAGAAGACTGGCAGCCAAGCTCAGTGGTAGAGCAACTGCTCAGGATGTGAAAAGGCCTGGTTTCAATCCTCCCCTCCATAAGAAGAAAAAACAATGTTACCTAAAGTACAACATATGTTCATTGTAATTACTCAATAACCTGGGTCTTGTACTAGAAATAAATTAAATTATTTTAAGAGATGTCTTCTCTATATTTACCAAACTGAACCCTACATTCTTCCTCTAGTAAAATTTGTTCCTAAATCTTTTAGGAAGCTGGGAATATAATTTTAATCACTGCCTATCTCTACAATAAGAATTTTTAAACTATATTATTTTTAAAATGTTATGGTCTGATAATTTACCTTTGAGAATTCATAAATGGCAAAGGGATTACATTGGAGAATGAAAGACAAAGAAATCTGAGAAAAAGTTTAAATTTTAAAAATCTTTCTTATGCAGGAATATATCATTGAAGAAAGCATGAATACCAATATTGACTTTGATCTTCTGGAGGATGAAAACTCTCATTAAATTGGGAAAAAAAATTAGGAATAGGAAAACTGCCAGCATTTCCAATGTTTTTGGCTAACTTTACAGAAAAATTGTACTTCAAAATTTTACCTGATTTGATTGTCCTTCTTTCCTTCTTCAGTTTTGATTTATATGGAAGAAAATCTTTGATTAGGATGGTAGACTTCATGTGCTTGGAGACAAGATATTACATAAACAGTGTGTATTTACTCCATTACCCAGTTAATGACTTAAAATAATCATAGAAGATTAATTACCTTGCAGGAAGCATGTGAGTCCTGAGTTATTGAAAAGCAAAGGAAATATACACTCAACGAAATCTGAATATATTAAAAAAAACACCCTCATCTTTCTCCTCAATGAATGTGGAGCTGAGTCCCAGTGGTTATGTATAATAAAGATGATATTAACTTTGGGGTTTCTGTGTTTGTTAAGGACTTTTTGTTAAATGGTCTCATGTCTAAAATGTGGTAAATAATTATTAGGAATATAGGTTTAGTGAAACATGCAGTTATATTTCCAACATTAAGATCACAATTTCTATGACCATAAACATACAGAAAAGGGCATATATAACAATGGAAAGATGCAGAATGCTGGAGAGCACAGTGATTCCTATACAGAGGAATAAAAGTTTTGTACAGTTTAACATGAAAGCTGAAGTAAAAGCGTAGTCACACATCTCTTCCACAAAACAGATCAGAATTATTTAATTCATTTTATTACAAGTACAGAACTTCTCTCCATTTGTCTGGCTATTTAGTAAGTCCAAATTTGTGATGAGATTTCAGAAGAAGGTATACATAATTTCTCATCAGAGAGAGCTTTTTGAACTAATTAGCTCTGAAATATTCCTTGGAATAACAGCTAATATACATGTCCTTGTTTTTCATACCCACATGGGGAACTACTTTTTTTCTTGTATCCTAAGTTATAACCAACATCAAGTCTCTTTCCACTCTTTTGCAAAGACACACTCCACATAAAAAATAATGTAAGAGAAGGCAGAAAGATTTGAGATTTGGGAATCTAAAATAAAAAGGTAACTGAAAGCTCAGAGAATTATTAGACATAAATGAGGCTTTGTATTTTAGTCAGTGGTATATGCAATAACAGTAACAGTCCTGTTATTCGAGGAATATACTTCATAAAAACTTTGAGTTGAAAACTGAGTCTGCTGTGGCTTATCAAGTTTTTAATAAAAGGGATGACTGATCAAAAAATTAGATAACTACAGACAAGAATTCTGTTGGGTAAGAAAGTGAATTAATTTGAAGCCAAAGAACTTGGTTTCATTTGAAAGCACCAATAAAATAATAATGGTAAACATAATGATAATAATAATGATATTTAAGAATAACTTTTAAAAAGAAAACAATGATTTAAATATATGTTTCTCATCTGAATGACTCAAATGGATGCTATGTACATCATGGAGACTGGTAGGTATAGGGGGGAAAAGTTTGGTTTGAGGGGTATTCACTGAAAAGAGCTGAATTACATTATCATAGTTTTTTCAGGAATCTCCAAATGGCTTTCCAGAGTGGCTCCACCAATTAGTAATTCCACCAGCAATGTAAGAGTTTGCCTTTTCCCCCACACCCATGCCAACACTTATTATTGCTTGTGTTCTTGATAATAGGCATTCTAATTGGAGTTAGATGAAATCTTAGGGTAGTTTTAATTTGCATTTCTCTAATTACTAGTGGTGATGAGCACTTTTTTTATATATTTATTGATCACCTGTATATCTTCTTCTGTGAAGTGTCTGCCCAGTTCCTTAGCCCATTTATTGAATGGTTCTTTGTATTTTTGTTGTAAAGTTTTTAAGTTCTTAATGTACTATGGAGATGAGTTCTTTGTCTTAAGTGGGTGTGGAAAAGATTTTCTCCCACTCTGTAGGCTCTCTTTTCACATTGATTTTTTTGTGTGTGTGCTGAGAAAAAACTTTTTAGTTTGAATCTATCCCATCTATTGATTCTTGCTCTTATTTCTTACACTCTGGGAGTCTTGTTAAGAAAATCTGGTCCAAAGTCAACATGATGGAGAATCAGGCCTACTGCTTCTTGTATTTGGTGAAGGGTCTCAGGTCTAGTTCCTAGATCCTTGTATCATTTTGAGTTGAATTTTGTAGAGGGTGAGAGATAGGGGTTTAATTTCATTTTACTGCACTTGGATGTTCAATTTTCCCAGCACCATTTGTTCAAGAGGCTATCTTTTCTTCATTGTTTTTGGCACCATTGTCTAGTATGAGGTTACTGTACTTATGTGGGTATGTCCCATGTCTTCTATCCTGTACCATTGGTATACTTGTCTATTTTGGTACCAATACCATGCCATTTTTGTTACTATTACTCTATAGTACAGTTTAAGGTCTGTTATTGTGATACCTCCTGCATCATCCATCCTGCCCAGGATTGCTTTGGGTATTCTGGGTCTTTTGTTCTCCCAGATGAATTTCATAATTGCTTTTCCTGTTTATATGAGAAATGTCACAGGGATTTTAATTGGAATTGCATTAAATCTGTATAGCACCCTTGGAAATATGGCCATTTTGATAATAGTAATTCTGCCTATCCAAGAAAATGGGAGATCTTTCCATCTTCTAAGGTCTTCTTCAACTTCTCTCTTTAATGTTTTGTAGTTTTATTATTCAGATCTTTCACCTCTTTGTTTAGACTGATTCCTAAGTTTTTTTTTGGGGGGGGACTATTGTGAACAGAGTTGTTTTTCTCATTTCCCTTTCAGATGTTTCATCACTTATGTATAAAAATGCTTTAGATTTACGTGTGTTGATTTTATATCCTGCTATTTTTCTGAATTCATTAATGAGGTCTAGAAGTTTTCTGGAGGAGTTTTTTTAGATTCTCTAAATAGAGAATCAGCAAATAGTGACAGCTTGAGTTCCTCTTTTTCTATTCATATCCCTTTAATTTTTTATTCTAATTCCTCTGGCTAGTATTTCAAGAATGATGTTGAATAGAAGCGGTGAAAGAGGGCATCCCTTTCTTGTTCCAGTTCTTAAAGAGAATGCTTTCAGTTTTTCTCGATTAAGAATGATGTTGGCCATGGGTTTATCATAAACAACCTTTACAATGTTCAGGTATGTTCCTACTATCCCTATTTTTTCTAGTGTTTTGATCATGAAGGGGTGTTGTATTTTGTCAAATGCATTTCTTCATCAATTGAAATAGCCATATGATTCTTATCTTTAAGTCTATTGATAAAATGGATTACATTCATTGATTTACAGATGTTGAACCAACCTTGCATTTCTGGGATGAACCCCACTTAGTCATGATGCACTATCTTCTTAATATGTTTTTGGATATGGTTTGCCAGGAATTGGTTAAACATTTTTGCATCTATATTTATCAAGGATATTGGCCTAAAATTTTCTTTTCTTGATGTGTCCTTGTCTGATTTGGGTATGAGGGTGATAATCTTCATAGAATGAGCTTGGTAGGGTTCCCTCCTTTTCTATTTCCTAGAATATTTTGAGAAGTATTGGAATGAGCTCTTCTGTGAAGGTCTTGTAGAACTCAGTTGAGAATCCATCTGGTACTTGACTCTTCCTTGTTGGCAGGCTTTTGATGGCTTCTTTTATTTCATTGTTTTATATTGATTTGTTTAAATTGTGTATGTCCTACTGATCCAGTTTGGGAGGATCATTCTTTTTGATGAGAAATTTATTTCATTTTTTGGTTCCTATCCAAAAATCTTTTAAGATCTCATTTTAAATTTTTTCTTTTCTTAATTTTTATTAAATTGCTGCTCATGTCTTTTTCTGTCTTTTTTGTTTACTCCCATGTCTTTCATTCTCATTTCTTTTTAAAATATGTCTTAAAATTTTTAATTATAGCAAAGATCTCATTTTCCCATGTAAAAATTGTTATTTCTTACCAAATCTCTTTATTTTTTGGTGTTCTAGAGATCATTTAAAATATACATTTTATTTACAGGAGATAAATGTTTGCTTTAAGCTGTGATCATTGTTGGATTTTATTTTATCCCCATATGGAGATACTGGTGAGTGAAATGGCCATGTAGAACATACTCATTTTCAGATGTGATACTCAGATATAAAATTTGCCCTGGACACATCCCTATGATAAACATACACACTACCAGGAAGCACAAGTAACAGTAGAAGATAAATCTGTGCAAATGCATGTAAATCCTCCACCTACTAACAGAACACATGAAAGAGTATACAAAAAGACACTTTCAATGCCTCATAATTTTACAATAATTTCATTCAAGGTCTTTGATGCAACAGTAAACAAATAAGTATAATAAATATTAATTAATTCATTTAATTCATTCATTTCTTTCAGGAAAATAAATTTAAATAGATAATGTTTGTAAATAAGAGAAAAGTACTCATTATTAATGATTTTGATTCCATTAACATGCACTTTTGTGTCCAGTTTGATCTTGTCATCTTCCTCCAAAAAGACATTAGAATCCATGGAGAATTATACCATTAACTTTGGAAAGGATGACAGATAATGTGACATCAAATGTTGAGACTTTGAAAATCAAACTGTTTTTATATGAATGGGTTCAAGGGTCATTGCATCTATGTGTGTTCTTAGTTTCAACTGCTTACCCCTAAGTCTCCAACTTATCCATAATTTAAGGATATCACAGAGAAGAAAATGCAAATACTATTTCAAAAACATCAGTGCCATTGCTTGCATAAAGTATAAAATTAATCCACCTTGGTTCCTAAAACTATTTTCATGTTCATAACCAGTTAAATATTTTATTATTAAAATGAAATTACAAAGTTTGGATGTCCAAAGAGTATTCTATGAGGTCACTAAGTTTGTCCTAATTTACCTTCTGGAATCAAAAAAAAAAATGGGAAGAAATTGGGAATTTAAATTGACACAAGTGAATACCTGTTGCTGGCTAAATCCAGTGCCATCAAGTATCTCTTTCTCTTCCTTTGATGACATGTCCAACAGTGACTCTGTTGAAAAATGCCCAGATATACTTAAAATAACAAAGAATATAGTGTGAATGGCAATTTATCCAAATGAAAAGGAATAGTGGCTATGATCCTAAAGTATTACTTTTCAATTGATAGCTTTAAATTAAGCTTATCATGGAAAGTGAAATAAGTTAATCCCAAAAAGCAAAAGTCCAAAGCATTTCCCTTAAAAAGTGTATGATGATACATAAGGGGGGGTAAGAGATGAATGGAGAAATATTGATTATACAGAGGAAAATGAGGGGTAGGAAGGGGGTGGGGGTATGAAAGATGGTGGAATGAGACAGACATCATTACCATATGTACATGTATGATTACATGCATGGTGTGAATCTCCATCAGGATATAGAAATGCACCCCATTTATGTACACTGAATCAGAATGCAGTCTGTAAAAGTGAAAAAATATTTTAAATTAAAAAAAATAAATTAAGCACAATTTTAGGAGAATATAACTATTATTGGAAATATTTTATTTGTTTATGTGTGTGGGTCTGCATACTTTATGTACTGAATGTGTACCCTTGGCAAGAAAAATAGAAATTGTTTCAACCACATATCTTCATATTTGGAGACAGAGGATCTGTAAATTCCCTCATTTGCTGGCAACCTGACAGGTGTTTGTCTCTGCCTCTCAAGGACCTGCAATTACAGGTATGAAACCAGTACATATAGAGATCATTGAGGTGTAGCTTTACTGATCCAATGCTTCAGAACACCACTGGGAGACACTGCTTGTCACCATGTACAAAATCTATAATAACTCACAGGTTGATCCACTCAAGGTGAAAGAAAGTTTTTCAGAAAAAAAAATAATTTCAAGGGAAAAAAGACACATCACACAGTTTACTATTTCTTCATTCAAACAATAAATTTTAAAAATCTTGGACATCATATTTGTGTCCCACATAAATGACCACATTTGCACCATTGTAAATGAAATCTGTATTGTTTTTTTCCTACATTCCTTTGATTTTCTTCTTTTTTCTAACAGGAATCAGTCTTGTGAATCTTCCATTATTATGTCCATTATTCTGGGTAAAATCTGGTTGTACTTTCCCTAGGTTTCCTCAGATATTTTCCAGGTTCCATACTGGATGATAAACATAGGACCTGTAAATGTTTTCTTTTTCTGTCTAGTCCATCATTTTCTGGACTTGAGGGAATTACTTTTACATCATGTTTCTTTCAAGAGTTTTATTTCTTTCCCCTCATATTTTAGTTTGTGGAAAGAGTAGAGAAGTTAAAATGTGCCAGGGATGATTCTGTTATAGAAGGAGATAAATTGAGCTTTCAAAATTAAGGTTATTAGCCAGAGACAGGAAATTCTGAGAGAATTAAAGCCTGTGCACAGAAAAAGTTCTTAATTGCAATGTTTTTATCTGATGATATGGGGATTGGAAAAAGAACTTCCACAGGATGGTGTAGAGAGAGAATGAACAAGATGCAGAGTGAAGCAAAATTTGTATTAAGGGAGATTCTTAGGAAGTGTAAGATATTTGGACATCCAAGTTCCAATGAGAGCTGATAGTCATATGTGCAGCATATGCATGAAGAGCAGGATCAACCTCAATGCTACAAGCAGGTGGACATCAGGTTATGTGCATGAATGAAGATGAATAATGAGAATGCATCAGTGATCTACAACATTGATGCATGACTGGTTGAAGATAATGTTTCCAGAAATATAGAGTATAGAAAAATTTAGTGAATGTGGAAGATTTAAATTAAGGTAAGTTTTAGGTGAATATATCTTATATTTGAATTTTTTTATTGTTGTGTATTTTACCCAGAGACATGTGATTCCTTGCCAAGTTCTGTAGCTATTCTTTCAAAAACTACTCATTTGTATTTGAAAAAAAGGGTGTCTGTAAATTACTTAGTTGAATGGAAACCTGAGAGGTGACTGTCTCAGCCCTAAGGTAGCTACAACTACAAGTGTGTCCCTCTGGACCAAGGACACACTGATATAACTGAGAAGTAATTTTACTGAAACAATAATTCAGAAAACTACTTGGGAGACACTAAGTGTCTCTACTCATAATTTATTTGTGCTAAGAGGCAGAGGAGATGTAAGAATACAGGGATTCACTTTTTTCTAGAGATAGACATGAATTGATACTTCAGTAGTGAGGTGGTCAGCCAGTGACAAGGAATGCTAAAACCATGAAAGGTTGCACATAGAGACAGGATTAAAATGAACAGAGGCCATTCATACAGTGAATGTCAAGGATGATTGAAAGAAGATTTTTAGGCAGAGAAAGAGGAATAAAAATACAGATGAGGCAGAATTTTGATTATGAAATTACCTAGACAAGTTAAGGTGCAGAGACTTTCATGTTCTAAACAGACCTGATGGTCCTATGTGCATTAAAAGCATAAGACCAGGATCATTCTAAAATCTACCAGCAGGTAGACATCAAGAACATATGCATGAATGGTGATGAATAATGAGAAGGAATCAGTAATCTATGAAATAGATGCTGAATTGATTGGAGGGAATGTTTCCAAAATACAGAGAATAGAAAACTTTCAGTAACCAGTGTACAATGATGTCTAATTAAAGAACAAAAAAAGAAACTGGGCCACAGGAATGTGAGACACTGTTCCTGATCATATCTCAAAGTTTCCACTTTATCATGTTAAAAAAAATGGAGCAATTGTGAATGTTGCTTTCATTTACCATGGAGCTCCTTCTAGGGCATTATCTTTCTATTTTGAGGAAACTCACTTAGGATCTTGTTGAGCACTTGTGTGCAACTTGCATATTAAAAACACACATGAGAATTAGAGAGATCTGTGGGAGAGTCTCAGTGGGAGAACAACTGATTAGCATGCAAGAGGATCTCCCTCATTGTTCACCATTGAGAAAATCAACAAACAAAACATGTCAAAGAAATATGAGCAATCATTTCATTGCTCTGTCCAAGGATATTCTTGATTTATAAGTCAAAATTTCTGAATAGACAGTTATCCAGTAAATAGGAGATGCAATTTACAGGAAAGCAAAAGCTAAATTATATATGTACTGACAAAAGCCACAAGACTTAAATGTTCTGAATCAGAGTCAGGAATAGAAGTTTTGAAAAATTTTCTGTCACGTATCCAATGATAAAACCCGTCTGCAATGACCATTAACACAAAGATATTGGCATGTATACTAATGGCAAGATAGAGAATGCTGGAGGGCAGAGTGGTCTGTATTCAGAGGAGGAAAGAGGGACCCAGAGAAGATCAATGTCAAAGGAGTATGAAAATGTGGCAGCTGGCAACTTGAGTGAATCTTCTCAGAATCATTTAATCCATTTTATGATAAGTACATTTACAGTTTGTCATTTACCTCATAATTACTAAGTCCAAAGTTGTGATGAAATTCCAGGGAAGGTACACTTGTTTATTCATCTGAGACAGTTTTCTGAGCTACTCAGCTTAGATATGTGTTTAGAATAACTGCTAGTGTACATTTGGTTGTTTGTGTTTGTTCATACCCATGCTAGAAACTGATGCATCTCCTTTTCCTGTGTCCCCTCATCTCACCATCATCAAGTTTCTTTTTGCTCTTTTGTGTGAAGTGTGTGGTCCCATATCTGTGAAAAAAAAGTTTGAGAATTCATAAAGAGTTCAAAAAATCAGTCCAAAACAAAAGTGTTCTGAAAGCTTGCAGAATTATCAGATATCAATAAATTATTGTGTTTCATAGTAAGTGGTAAATTCACTAAGAGTAAAGTGATGGTACTTTAGGAATAACCTGCTTACTGGCTTCTGGTTAAAAATGAATCTGGAGTGGCATTTCATGTATTTGTTCAAGTCTCTCAGGTAATAACAACATTTGCTTTCTTGAGTTCTAAAGATATCTCACTAATATCCTGCTATTCTGGCATGCCAAAGACCTGTTTTTCCAACAGCACACCAATAAAGTACTGATGGAAACAAAACAATTAATGATGATTATAAGAAGAGTACCAAAGGAAAATTAGCCTTCTTTTAAACAATGAATGCTTCAAAAATCCAAACGTGCTCACCTCAATGACACATATGGAAGCCTCACACATTGTAGTGTCTATTAGATAAGGAGGGGACAAATTGGGAGCTGTGGAATGCCCTGATTCTTGCAGGCCTCATGGGTTCCAATCATCTCTATGTAAGATTTGCATTTGAAATCAGACAAGGTGAAAAAAGCTGAGGAACATTTTCTCCATTTCATCATAATTCCTGGTTCCTCTCTCATTTCCCTTCCCCTTTAGCTTTTCCAAAGAAAAATCTGAGGTGGGAGCTTGTGTCTTTGCCTCTTTCATTCTTTGTATGACTTTTTGCCACTCCTTGCCTGTCAAACTAACAAATATATTTGGTCATATACTTTTGCCATCTCATCTTCTGAGTTGCTCCCAGTCTTCAAGAGACCTGCTCAGAATGAAAGTCAGATTTATGCTTGCACTTGATGCATTTGTGTCCTGAACTGTAGAAACCAGGAAATGTTCTTGTGTATTTCCCAAAAGGACATCCATTCTCTGGCAACACATAGTGTTTTCTGTAGGCCAGGATCAACAAGAATCACCTTTGAATGTAATGGACATGTTGAAACCAGGACCTCCTGAATCAGAAGCTTTGGAACATGGTCCACAGAGAAGATTCCATGCAGTTTTACAGTTCCAGTGTAAACTTTGTCAGCTTCCAATTTATCTATGTTAATGAGAAGGCAGCTCTGGATTCCTCCCTTGGAGTTCCCTCAAATTAAAATTTCAAAGGATCTGTAATCTTTCCAAAGTGAATTTTAGATACCTGTGGATTTGGGGGATTCCCCTTGTCTACTCATATGTCTTTTTAATTTTTTATTTGCTGTTTCTATCATATAATTTTTGTCATAGAGAGTGGCACCATGTTGCAATCATTAGATTTTATATATTTCCACTCAGTGTTGATCAATGAACTTAGCTTTGTGGATCAGGTCTTCATGCCTAATCCATTTCCAACTGTGAAAAACTCACAAAGGTTGAGACAGATCTACACTCCCTTTCATTCATCTTGAAAACTTGAAACTCACAAGTTCTTCCCACAGTGTGAAAAAAAAAAAAAACTGCTCCTTTCCCTTCTCATGTGGGGCTTGAATTTCCCAAACTCTCCTGAGAACCACTGATTCTTTTTCCTTTTTGAATCTGTGTATTTAGTGCAGTTCTCAGTCTTCCTTTCCTCTTTTTCTCTCCTTTTCCTTATTTCCAATTTACCTGAGATAAAAGCATATCTTATAGGAAATTCACTATTCTCTTCTTTAGCAATACCCACAATTAAACCTGTGGCTGAAACCTAATATGTTATTCCATTCCTTACCTTCCCTTTTGTTCAAAAGCTAGGTAACAGACACACTCTTTGAGCATTTACTATATAGTAGTTCCCATATTTTTGGCAATATTCTCTGCAAGGTACTTTGGATCCTCATGTGGTTCTTACCTTCTGCATGTCCACAAAAAGCACACACCTCTGCATGTTGCTCAGAGTCACTCTGAAAAACAATAATAGTGATAATTACTTCCATATAGATTTCACCATTACTCTTTGGACATCACCATTCTCATATATGTGAAATCATTGGAATTAAAAATAAGGCCATTAAATTATTTGCAACAATACTTTGCACAGGAGACACAAGCATATGCAGCAGTGTTGATGAAGCTGAGTTTTCCCACTCAGTCCCTTATTTTGTGGTGTTCTTGAGATCAATTAATACATACATTTTATTTACTAATGGTAAATATATTTCTGTAAGCTGTGATCATTAATTGAGTGTATTCTTTCTCTTTGCAGAGATACTGAATGAAACCAGCATGTGTATCATGCTCATTTTCAGATGTGATGCTCAGATATAAACAATGCACCAGAACCATCTCCATGAAAAACCTGCATATTACAAGAACCCACAGGTAGATGTGGAAGAGAAATCCATTGAAAGATATGCAAATCCTCCACTGGCTGACACATACAACATGAGAACCAGGAGGCAAAATAACATCCCAACAAATGCATCAAAGTACTTTAGTCTAACACTGTGTAAAGAGATAAGTTAAATATATTAATTCTTTTGCATTCTTGAAGGGAAAGAACATAAACCTGACAGATATTTTTTGTAAATTATCAGTAAAGTATGCATCCTGAATGGTTTTGGTTCTATTAACAAGAAGGTGTGTGTCTGTTTTGCAGTTTTTATCTTCTTTAATCAAGACATTGGAAATCATGGAATATGATTTCTTTAACTATGGAATGGATGGCAGGTAATGTGAAATTCAGGGGTTATCCTTTGGGAATGAAGATGATTTTACATGAATCTGTTCATTGGTCATTATATTTATGTATGTTCCTAGTGTCAACTGACTACTTCTCAGTATCTAATTTATCTCTCATCATTTAAGGACATTACACAATTCAAAACAGAAGTGTTCTAAAATATTGGTCCAATTTTCTGCATGAAGTTTATCTTTAATCCAACTTGATTTCTAAAACTATTTTTAGATTCATGACCACTTAAATGTTGTACAATTAAATATGAAATTGTGATGTTGGATGCCCAAAGTGTATTAGGTTATGTCATTTGCCCTAATTCACCTCCTGGAAACAAAAGAAGAAAGATATTTGGAATTCAAAATGACATGTATGCATACCTGTTGCTGGCTAAAGCCAGGGCCATGGAGTCTCTCCTCCACTTTCTCTATTGAAGTGTCCAAGTGTGACTCTCCTCAAACATGCACAGATTTACTTAAACTACCTTATAATATTAATGTTAAAGAAAATTTATCCAAATAAAAAGGAAGAGTAACTATAATTCTAAAATTTTATTTTCCCAATGATAACTTTAAATTAAGCATGAGTTTAGGTGAAAATAGACATTATTTGAAATATTTAATTGTTGGAATGTGATCCTTTGTATTTTATGCAGGAATATGTGTATCCTGTCAAGCACCATAGGAATTATTTTAAACCCCATGTCTTCATATTTGGGATAGAATGTCTATTAATTTCCTTGTTTGCTGGCAACCTGACAGGGGCTTACATCTGCCTCTCAAGGACCTGCAAATTACAGGCATGCCCCTCTGAGTGCAATACATCATAGGGATGTGGTTCTACTGATCCAATACTTTAAAACACCATTGGGAGACACTAGGTGTCACCATGCCATGTATAAGACCTATAATAACTCACAGGTTAACCCACTCAAATTGAAAGAAGATTTCAGAGAAAAAAAATACTCAATTTCCAGCAAAATATGAAACATTACAGTTTATACTATCTCTTCCTTCAAATATTAAATTTTAAAAATCCATTTAACTCCATCTTTACTGTCCCAAAAGAGAAAACACATTAGCATCTTTATCAATGAACTACTTTTGCTTTTTTAATATATTTTTTTAAATTTCTTTATCTTAAAATTTTAGAAGTTACTTTTGTGTGAATTTTCCATGACTAAGCCTCTTATTCCTGTCAGAAACTGCTTGTGTTTTTAATAGGGCAATCTCAGATACTCCCAATTATCATACTGGGTAATAAACATGGGACCTGTAAACATCCCTTTTCCTTTCTACTGTATCAGTTTCTGGACTTGAAGGGACAAACTCTACTTTATGTTTCTGTCAACAATTTTAATTATTTCCCCTCATATTTGAGTTTGTAGTAAGAGCTAGAGAAGCCAAAAGGTGCCAGGAATTAAGTCTTTTCTAGATTGAGATGAATGGAGACTTAAAAAGTGAGGTTATCAGCCAGAAGAAGAAAATGCAGAGTATGAAAGGCTGTATATAAAAAAGTTTTTAAATGGAATGGGTTTATCTGATGATATATGAATTGGGAAGGAGAAATTACAGAGGATGGATCAAGCAGAGAAAGGTAGCAAGATACAGAATGAGACAGAATTTGTATTAGAAAAGATTCATAGAAAATTTAAATCCATGTGATTATATTTGGAGAAAAGTTGTCAATAAATTTCTTGATTGGCTAGAAACATGACAGAAGCCTGTCTTAAACTCTCAAGTACATGCAAGTACATGTGAGCCACTCTGAACCTAGTACATATTGACATAATTGAGGAGTAATTTTGCTAGTCCAATATTTCAGTATAACACTTGTGGAGACATTACATGTCTCTCCCCATAATTGAGAATATGGTAAGATCCAGAGGAGAAAAATAATATCAGGGATGCAGTCCTTTCTAGTGGTAGAGATAAATGCCCTCTTCAAAAGTGAAATAATAGTGAGATTTTAGCCAGTGACAGAAAATGCTGAGAGCATGGAAGGCTGTACATTGAGGCTAGATTTAAATGGAAAGTGTCTGTCAATAAAGGGATTGGCAAGGAGAACTGGTAGAGGGCATAGCAGGCAAAGAAAGTGTTCAGAATACAGAGTAAGGCAGAATTTTTATTATGAAAGAGTCTTTCAAAAGTCAAGATGCTTGGACATCCATGTTCTATATACAACTGATGGTCATATATGCAGTATATGCCTAAAGAACTAGACCAACCTTAATGATACAAGCAGGTGGACAAGAGGGGCATGTGTATGAATTGTGATGTGTAATGATAATTGCAGTAGTGTACTAGGAGTTGATTGCAGCCTGACTCTGGGAGTATTTCCAGAAATACAGAGGATAGAAAGTGTCCAGTGACCTGTGTTGAATGAAAGTTAATTAAAGGAACAAATAAGAAACTGGTATACATAAATTTGAGATTCTGGTCTTAACTGGAACTCAAGGTTTCAAATGCCTTATAATTGCAGTAGTGTACTAGGAGTTGATTGCAGCCTGACTCTGGGAGTATTTCCAGAAATACAGAGGATAGAAAATGTCCAGTGACCTGTGTTGAATGAAAGTTAATTAAAGGAACAAATAAGAAACTGGTATACATAAATTTGAGATTCTGGTCTTAACTGGAACTCAAGGTTTCAAATGCCTTATGTAATAAAATGCTGCAACTGTGAATTTTGCTTTCATTTACCATGCAGTATCTCCTATGGCATGTCTTCCTATGTTGAGGAAACTCTTTTAGGATCTTATGGACCCTTTTGTGCAATTCAAATATAGAAAAATCCTTCAAGAATCTGAGAGATCTGTGGGAGAACCTCAGTGGGAGAGCAAATTCTTAGCAGGCACAAGTTTCTTTCTCATTGTTCCCCATTGAGAAGAAAATAAATAAAACATATCATAGACATATGAGCAAACACTTCATTGCTAGGTGCAGGTATACTCTTGATTTACAACTCATAATTATTTCTGGAAAGAATGTTATCCAGCAACCATGGATTTATTTTTATAGGAAAAGTTAGTTAAATCACATAGGTATTTCATAAAATTACAAGTCCCAAATGTACTAAATCAAAATCAGGAATATTTGGTTAAATTGGCAGTTAAGTTTCCATTAGTAAAATAATTTTTGCAAAGACCTTTAATACAAAGACATTGGTAAGTATACCAATGTGAAAATGAGAATGCTGGACAGCACATGGATCTGTATTCAGAGGAGGAAAAATGTTTCCTTATAAATCAATGTCAAAGCTGAATTAAAATATGGCAGCATATATCTCAATTGAATCCTGTCAGAGTCATTTAATCCATTTAATTATAAATACATATTCTGACCCCCATTTTCCTTATAATCAATAAGTCCAAATTGTTTTGAGATTACAGGGGAAGGTACACTTATTTGCTCATCCAAGAGTTTTCTGAACTAATTAGCTCATATATATGTGATCACAATAACAAAAATATGCAAATGCATGTTTGTGTTTGTTTATACCCAAGTAAGAAAGTGGTGCATCTTTTTCTTGTATCCTCTGTTTTATCCAACATCAAGTTTTGCTTTCCTCTCTTGTGTGAAAATAGTGTTTTCATATTTGTAGGAAAATGTATGAGAAAACAGAGTACAGACAAGCAATCAAAAAATACATTCTGATGCTTGCAGAATTATCAGATATCAATAAACTATTGAGTTTCAAATAAATTTTTATATACACTAAGAGTAACAGTGTTGTTCTTTGAGGTATAAACTACATAAAGCATTCTGCTTAAAATAATGTATCTAGTGTGACATAAAATTGCCAGCTTTTCAAGTATTTTCATCAGAGGGCTAGTTGACCACATTGTTTTCTACCTATATATCAGAATTTTTCTAGTACTACTCTGCCTTCCTGACTCACCTAGGAACATAGTTTCATTGTAATGCACTAATAGAGAAATACAATAATATTAAAGAGAAAATTGAAAATAGGAACAATCAAAATATTAGCTGCCTTTAAAAATCAATGCTTCAAAAATGCTAGGTAGCTCATTTGAATGACTCATATTGACACCTTACATATGTTGGTGCCTACTAGATATCAAGGGGATAAATTTGTAGCTGTTTCTTCCAGTCCCTACTGGTTCGGATCATCTCTGGACAGGAAAAGTTTCATTAGATTTGAGACAGATAAAACTGAATAGAGTTGAATAGCATTATCTCCATTTCCTCATTTTTCCTAAACTGCTTCAGTCCTCCATCATTTTACTTTCTCTTTAGCTTTTCCAAAGGAACTCCGAGTTGGGGACTTGATTCTTTCAAATTTACATTCTTTGTTTGAATTAGTTCCACTTTTTCTTGCCTACCAACTTAGAAAATTCATCTTAGTTACATCAATTCTTTATTTTTAGTTTGTTTTATTTTTGCTTTTTTTATTGTAAACAAATGGGATACATGTTGTTTCTCCATTTGTACATGGAGTCACGGCATACCATTTGTGTAATCATAAATTTACATAGGGTAATGTTTGATTCATTCTGTTATTTTTCCCTTCCTCCCAACCCTCCCACCACTCTTTTCCCTCTATACAATCCTTCCTTCCTCCATTCTTACCACCCTCGTTATTCCTAACCCTAAACCTAATGCTAACTCTAATACTAACCCCTCCCACTCCCATGATATGTCCTCATTGGCTTATCAGTGAAATCAATTGTCCTTCAGTTTTTTGAGATTGGTTTATCTCCTTTAGCATAATATTCTCCAATTTCATCCATTTGTCTGCAAAAGTCATAATTTTACCATTCTTCATGGCAGAGTAATATTCCATTATATATATATGCCAAAGTTTCTTTATCCATTCATCAATTGAAGGGCATCAAGGTTGGTTCCACAATCTGGCTATGGTGAATTAAGCAGCAATTATGTGGCTGTATCTCTGTAGTATGCTGATTTGAAGTCCTTCGGGTATAGGCCAAGGAGTGGGATAGCTGGGTGAAATGGTGGTTCCATTCCAAGTTTTCTGAGGAATCTCCATACTGCTTTCCAGAGTGGCTGCACTAATTTGCAATCCTACCAGCAATGTATAAATGTACCTTTTTCCCCACATCCTCGCCAACCGCTACTGTTGCTTGTGTTCTTCATACTATACATTCTAATTGAGGTGAGATGGAATCTTAGGGTAGTTTTGATTTGCATTTCACTTATTACTAGAGATGTTGAACATTTTTTCATATATCTATTCATTGCTTGTACATCTTCTTTGTGAAGTGTCTGTTCATTTCCTTAGCCCATTTGTTGATTGGATTATTTGTATTCTTCGTGTAGAGTTTTCTGAGTTCTTTTTAGATTCTGAAAATTAGCGCTCTATCTGAAGTATGGTTGACAAAGATATTCTCCCACTCTGTAGGCTCTCTCTTCACATTGCTGATAGTTTCCTTTGCTGAGAGAAAGCTTTTTAGTTTGAATCTATCCCAGTTGTTAATTCTTGCTTTTATTTCTTGTGCTATGGGAGTGCTGTTAAGGAAGTCTGATCCTAAGCCAAGAAGTTGAAGATTTGGACCTAATTTTTCTTCTATAAGATGCAAGGTCTCCAGTCTGGTTCCAAGGTTCTTGATCCATTTTGAGTTGAGTGTTGTGCAGGATGAGAGATAGGGGTTTAATTTCATTCTGTTGCATATTAATTTCCAGTTTTCTCAGCACCATTTGTGGAAGAGGCTATCTTTTCTCCATGCATATTTTTGGTCCCTTTGTCTACTATGAGAAAATTGTATTTATATGGGTTTGTGTCCATGTCCTCTATTCTGTACCATTGATCTACTTGTCTATTTTTGTACCAATACCATGCCCTTTTGGTTACTAATACTTTGTAATAGAGTTGAAGATCTGGTATTGCTATACCACTTGCTTCGCTCTTTCTACTGATTGCTTTAGCTATTCTGGGTTTTCCATTCTTCTAGATGAATTTCATAATTGTTTCTCTATTTGTGTAAGGTACATCATTGGGATTTTTATTGGAATTGCATTGAATCTGTATAGTACTTTAGGTAGTATAGCCATTTTGACAATATTAATTCTGCCTATCCAAGAACATAGGAGATCTGTCTGTCTTCTAAGGTTTTCTTAAATTTCATTCTTTAGTGTTCTGTAGTTCTCATTGTAGAGGTCTTTCACCTCTTTTGTGAGATTGATTCCCAAGTATTTCATTTTTTTGATGATATTGTGAATGGGGTAGTTTTCCTAATTTCTCTTTCTGAAGAGTCATCATTTCTGTATAAAATTGCATTGGATTTATGAGCCTTGATCTTGTAACCTGCTACTTTACTGAATTCACTTATGAGCTCTAAAAGTTTTCTGGTAGAATTTCCAGGTTCCTCTAAATATATAATCATGTCATCAGCGAAAAGAGATAGTTTGAGTTCTTATTTTCCAATACGTATCTGTTTAATTTCTTTGGTTTGTCTAATTGCTCTGGCTAGAATTTCAAGGATGATGTTGAATAGAAGTGCTGAAAGAGGGCATCCCTGCCTTATTCCAGTTTTTAGGGGGAATGCTTTCAGTTTTTCACCATTTAGAATGATATTGGCCATGGGCTTAGTGTAGATGGTCTTTACAATATTAAGGAATTTTCCCACTACCACAAGTTTTTCTAGTATTTTGAGCATGAATGAATGCTGTGTTTTATCAAAAGCTTTTTCTGCATCTATCTATATAATCATCTGATTCTTTAAATCTGTTGATATGATGAATGACATTTATTGATTTTCAGATGTTGAACCAAACTTGCACCCCTGGAATAAAACCCACTTGATCGTGATGCACTATCTTTTATATATATTTTTGTATGAGATTTGCTGAAATTTTGTTGATAAATTTTCTGTTGATGTTCATTAAGGATATTGGTGCAAATTTTCTTTCCTTGATTTGTCTCTGTCTGGTTTAGGTATCAGGGTGATATTAACTTCATAAAATGAATTTGGGAGGGTTCCCTCCTCTTCTACTTCATGGAATAATTTGAGAAGTATTGGAATGAGCTCTTCTTTAAATGTTTTGTAGAACTCGGCTAAAAACCCATCTGGTCCCGGACTTTTCTTTGTTTATAGGCTTTTGATGACCTCTTCTATTTCATTGCTTGAAATTGATCTATTTAAATGTGTATATCCTCCTCGTTCACTTTATGTAAGTCATATGTCTCTAGAAACTTGTTGATGTCTTCGAGGTTTTCTATTTTCTTGGAGTATAGATTTTCAAAATAGCTTCTAATTGTGTTTGTATTTCGCTCATGTCTGTTGTGATATTTTTTTTTATTCAGAATTTTAGTAATTTGAGTTTTCTCCTTTCTCTTTGTTAGTGTGGGTAAGGGTTTATCAATTTTGTTTATTTTTTCAATGAACCAACTATTTATTTTGTTAATTCTTCCGATTGCTTCTTTTGTTTCAATTTCTTTGATTTCAGCTCTGATTTTAACTATTTCCTCTCTTCTAATACTTTTGGTGTTGGTCTGCTCTTCTTTTTCTTGGGCTTTGAACTGTAGTGTTAAGTCATTTATTTGTTGATTTCTACTTCTTTTGTTGAATGCGCCCCATGAAATAAATCTTCCTCTAAGTAATACTTTCATAGTGTCCCAGAAATTTTGATATGATGTGTCTTTGTTCTCATTTACTCCTTAGAATTTTTTTTATTTCCTTCCTAATATGTCCTGTTATCCATTCATCATATAATAGTCTATTATTTAATCTCCAGGTATTGGAGAAATTTCTGCTTTTACTCTGTCATTTATTTCTAATTTCAATCCATTATGATCTGATAGAGTACAAGGTAGTATGTCTATCTTCTTGCATTTGCTTACAGTAACTTTGTGGCATAAAATATGGTCTACTTTTGAGAAGGATCCATGGATGCTGAGAAGAAAGTGTATTCGTTCTTTATTGGATGGTATATTCTATAAATGTCGGTTAAGTCTAATTTGTTGATTGTGTTATTGAGATCTACGGTTTCTTTATTCAATTTTTGTTTGGAGGATCTATCCAGTGGTGAGAGATGTGTGTTAAATTCGCCTATTATTATTCTGTTGTGGTCTATTTGATTTCTGGAATTAAGAAGGATTTGTTTGACGAACATGGATGAGCCAATGTTCGTGGCATAGATATTTATGATTGTTATGTCTTCATGACTTATGCATCCCTTAAGCAGGACGTAATGTCCTTCTTTTTCCTTTCTGACTAGTTTTGGCTTGAAGCCCACATTATCTGAAATGAGGATGGATACTCCAGCTTTTTTGCTGTGTCCGTGTGAATGGCATGATTTTTCCCATCCTTTCACCTTTAGTATATGGGTATCTCTTTCTATGAGATGAGTCTCTTGCAGGCAGTATATCGTTGGATTTTCCTTTTTAATCCATTCTGCCAGTCTGTCTTTTGATTCATGAGTTCAGGACATTAACAGTCATTTGACTCATTTTTGTTTTTTGACATGATTTGGTTTCTCCTTTATTTGACTATTCCTTTTGGCTAGTTCCTCCCGTTGCTGATTTGTACCATTGTTTTTCATCTCTTCCTCATGGAATATTTTGCTGAAAATGTTCTGTAATGCTGGCTTTCTTTTGTAAATTCCTTTAGCTTTTGTTTATCATGGAAGGATCTTATTTTGTCGTCAAATCTGAAAGCAAGTTTTGCTGGTATAAGATTCCTGGTTGGCATCTGTTTTCTTTCAGAACATGAAAAATGTTGTTCCAGGCCCTTCTAGCTTTTAGGGTCTGGATTGAAAAATCTGCTGATATTCTTATTGGTTTCCCCCTGAATGAAATTTGATTCTTTTCTCTCAGAGCCTTTAAAATTTTGTCTTTATTTTGTATATTAGGTATTTTAATAATAATGTGCCTTGTTGTGGGTCTGTTGTAATTTTGTATGTTTGGAGTTCTATAAGCCTCTTGTACTTGGTTTTCCATTTCATTCTTCAGATTTGGGAAATTTTCTGTTATTATTTCATTGAATAGATTGTTCATTCCTTTGGTTTGTTTCTCTAAGTCTTCCTCAATCCCAATAATTCTTAAATTTGGCCTTTTCATGATATCCCATAATTCTTGTAGATTCTGTTCATGATTTCTTACCATCTTCTCTGTTTGGTCAACTTTGTTTTCAAGATTAAATATTTTTTTCTTCAATGTCTGAGATTCTGTCTTCCAGGTGTTCTATCCTATTGGTTATGCTTTCTATGGAATCCGTAACTTGGTTTATTGTTTTCTTCATTTCAAGGATTTCTGTTTATTTGTTTTTTTCAGTATCTCTAACTCTTTATTGAAATGATCTTTTGCTTCCTGTATTTGGTCTTTTAACTGTTGATTGGTGCAATCATTTAATGCCTGCATTTGCTCTTTCATCCCCTCTTTCAATGCCTGCATTTGCTCTTTCATCTCCTCATTTGCTTCTCTTATTGTTTTAATTATGTACATTCTGAACTCCCTTTCTGATATTTCTTCTGCTGTGCTATCATTGGTTTTTAATGATATAGTGTCTAGGTTTGTTTGGGACATTTCTTCCCTCATTTTCTTATATTGGTCAGAGGTTAGTGGGACTCTGAGATATTGCAGATTTTCTCTATTGGCTTATAGTGTCCCTGTAGATTTCCAGTGCATCACCTCCCAGACTTCAGTAGCCTGAAGTCTTGGAGGAACATGATAATGCAGTTTTTCTGAAGAAAGCTGCCCCTAGCCCGCTACTGGTTCCAGGGCTTAGAGCTGGCTCTTTGCAGAAAGCCTGTCACTGGGCAGTCTGCTCCGAGAAGCTGGCTGTGAAAGGATCCTGCTTCCAGAGGGTGCAGGGCTGCTTGGCGAATTCCCTTTACTCAGTGTGGAAGACTCGCCCTGTGGCTATATTTTAGTCCGAGTCTCTCAATGCCTCCCCTTCTTGAATCCTGGTTTCTGTAGTCACTGGAGATGCAGTCACCCTCTAGTCCACCATCTTGGGTTGCCCCGTGGAAAGATCCTGTGGCCAGAGGGAGCAGGGCCACCTGGAGAAGTGTGTGGATGCCCTGCCCTGGTCCCAGAGGATGCCTTTGGTCGTACCTCTCTGCTGGCTCTGGGCTCTGGGCTCTGTGTAGAAAGGTTCTCACTGGGTGGTCTGCTCCGAAAAGCTAGCCTTGAAAGGTGCCTCTCACTGGAGGGAACAGGGCTGCTTGGGGAAGTCCCTGACTGCCCTGTCCTGGTCCCTGAAGCTGCCTGTGGGCCAGAGCTCACCGCTGGCTCCGGGACTTGGAGCTGATTCCGTGCAGAAAGGCTCTCACTGGGTGACCTGCTCCATGAAGCTGGCCATGTGGGAGGAGCCCACCCCCGGAGTAAGCAGGGCTACCTGTGGAAGACTCTAGCTGCTCTGCCATGCTCTGATAAGCTGAACTTATCCAGGCCTGCCAACCAGACCAAGCTTCACCCGCTGGGGGAGACTCACCCCGTGACTCTATTTTTGTCTGAGTCTCTCATTGCCTCCCCTTCTTGAATCCTGGTTTCTAGAGTGACAGGAGATGCAGTCACCTTCTAGTCTGCCAACTTGTATCATCCCTTGGAATGAGCCTGAGGTCAGAGGGGGCATGGCCACCTGGAGAATCCTCTGGCTGCCCTGCTCTGGTCCCAGAGGCTGCCTGCAGGTCAGAACTCTCTGCTGGCTCAGGGACTTGTGGCTGGTTCTGTGTAGAAAGGCTCTCACTGGGCGGTCTGCTCTGAGAAGCTAGCCTTGACAGGTGCCTCCTGCTGGAGGGAGCAGGGCTGTTTGGGGAAATCCCTGACTGCCCTCTCCTGGTCTCTGAAGCTGCCTGTGGGCCAGAGCTTGCTGCTGTCTCTCTCAATTCTTGATCTTTGTCTTTTGAATCCATCCCAATTCCCAAGAAATAGTCTCAGAATAAAAGAAAGATTTATGCTTGCCCTTGATCTGCTTGTGTCCTGAACTGTAGAAACTGATACATTTCCCTTTTATTTCCCAAAAGAACATCCATTCCCTCGCTCCAAAACATGTTGTCTGTTAACCAAGATCTTTGGAATCACTTTAGAATTTAATAGACATGTAGATTCAAGGACCTGCTGAGTCAGAATAAACTTTTGAACATGGTCTTGAAGGGATGTATTCTCAGAGTTTCAGATTTCCTGTGTGAACTTTGTCAGCTTTCAAATTGTGTAGGTTAATTTTAATGTAGCTCTGAATTCCTCCCTAGGCTGTCCCCTCAAATAAAATGTAGAAGTATATGTGATGTTTCCAAAGTAAATTTTAGAAATCTTTCTGGGGAATGCCCCATAACAATTCATACTTCATTTATTCCATTTGCTGTTTCTGCCCTATATTTTTGTCCTAGGTAGTAGAAACATGTTGTATATCATTAAATTGCATATATTCCTAATCATTTATGGTAAATGAATTTAGGTCTTTGGGATCAGGTCTTCTCTCCTCAATTCATTTCCAACTATGTCTAAACCAGAAAGTATGAGAAAGTTTCACTCTCTCCTTCACTCATCTTTGGAACTTGAAACAAATTCTTCCCATAGTTTAAAAACTATATTCTTTTTCCTTCTCTTATGTGACTTGAATTTCCCACACTCCACTGAGTTCCACTACTTTTTTTCCTTCTTCAACATCTTGTTCTCATTAAGATTCTCAATATTCATTCCCTCCTTTTCTCTCCTTTCCCTTATTTCCAACTTTCCTGTGATGGAAGCACATATCAAATGCAACTCAAAATTCAGTTCCTTTAGCAATACCCCCAATTTAACCTGTGGCTAAAACCTAACAGTTTTGCCTCCTATTTTCTTACATTTTTATGATATTTTATAGGCACTTTCTTTATATAATTACAACATACTATTCTTCATTATTTAAGGCACATTCACTTTAAAGTATTTTTAATCATGTATGGTTCATATTTTCTAAACATCTATTTACTTCCTTCTTTGTTCTTGGATGAAACTCACCAGATATACAGGAAGCACATACCTCTAGATGTTGCTCAGAGCCACTCTGGTAAAAATAATGGCAATAATTAGATGCATATAGATTTAATCATCACTCTTTAGACATCATCATGTTTCCACTTGTGAAATCATGAGAATCAGAAATTAGACCATTATATTTTTTGCACCATATTTTCCAAAATGAATACTTTCCAATTCACTCCAGATGAAACTGAGTTTCTCTCTTTATCTGGCTACTGGTGGGGTATATCAAGATGGATAAAAAAGGAAATGTGTTCCCTGATAACAAAGTCACTTTAGCGGATATGTCTAAAACATCTTACATCAGTGCTTAGGTAGCCCATTTTGCAATCCTCAGAAAATGTGTGAACACAGTAGAAAACATATTTAAATCTCTTTTGTGAAATGTACTTGATGTTATACAGCATTCAACATTTGATGTTATACAGCACTCAACATTTTAAACACTGGAGGACCAAATTTTTAGAGGTAAATATGATACCTGATGTGATAAGAAAGTTTCAATCTGTCACTTTGTGTAAGAGTGAAGCACTGCTTCACTTGCTTCATTTAAATCATTAGGACCTTCCAAAATTTAGTGACTTTCAGCAAAATACTTACCGAGTCAATACACATTAAAGTGTATTTAGCACAGGAAATACATCTACATTTTAACAGGACATATGAGCACACTCAGTTTGAGTAAAGTATGCAACACTTTTCATTGAAGAAAGAATTAGAAGAAATTTCAAGATCCAGCCACCAAGCCCAACACTGAGACCCACCCTAGTCTTCAGTTTGGCACCCATGCCCTGCACAGTTTAGTGTCTGTGCTGCAGCTGACTATCTATAAACACATGGGTTTTCCTCTACCTGCTAACATGAATTATTCCTGTTCTGAAACCACCATCCCTAGTGGGGCAGCACCCTTCTTGGGACACTGAATTATGAAGTTCCTCTCAGGCATCAGGCTACTGAAGACTAGGAGTTTTGAGATCTACAGAATAGTCTTATTGTAGAATTTTTTATTAGTAACTTTATGATTATTTCTAGTATGCCTATTATTTCTACTTTACTTTGTTTTATTAATATTTTTTTGCTCTTTCTACTTTCCTCTTATCTATCTGTTTCCTTGGACACTCTTTATCCCTTTTCTCATGCTAACAAATAATTTCTTTCAATTCCACTCCTTTTCCCATGCTCACAACTAATTTCTTTTAATTCCATTTTCACTATTCCTACCACACAGCACCTCTATAGACTCACTTCTTATCTCATTAATGTTATATTCCACACCCCTCCCCATCCACTTTGTCTACCATTAGAAAATATGGTCCTTATTGCAAACCTATTAGTTATGTTGTAGATAATAATTGAACTCATCACCTCTGTTTATTAAGACAACATGGTTAATATCTTAATAGGGACTCTTTGGGTTAAGAGTGCATATTGTTTATATTGTGTGCTGCTAATATTGATCTCTTACTTCAAGGTGAGGCATTAGAAACCTGCAGGGACACTATAAGTCTATAGGGGTGAAACTGCCATGTCTGGGATTCACCCTGCTAGAGTGGAAGATACATGAACAACATGAGAGAACAAGGGAAGAAAGTGTCTCCCCCCAAAAAAAAAACAGATAGTATATCAATAAAATTCAATGACATCATGGCAGAAGAAATGTCAGAAAGGGGTTCAGAATGTATATAATTCAAAGTACTGAGAAACAATGAGATAACAGAGCAAATGCAGGCAATGAATGAACATAACAATAAACAGTTAGAAAAGCAAATGCAGGAAGCAAAAAATCATTTCAATAAACAGAGATTCTGAAAAAACAACAGAAATCCTTGAAATGAAGGAAACAATAAACCAAATTAAAAACTCAACAGAAAGCATAATCAATCACTTGGAAGACAGAACCTCAGACATTGAAGACAAAATATTTGTTCTTGAAAACAAAGTTGACAGAGGAGAAAGATGGTAAGAAATAATAGATAGAATTTCCAGAATTGTGGGATATCATGAAAGACAAAATTTAAGAATTATTGAGATTAAGGAAGGCACAGAGATACAAATAAAAGGAATAAATACTTTCTTCAATGAAATAATAATGGAAAATATTCAAAATCTGCAGAAAAATTTGGAAAATCAAATACAAGAGTCTTACAGGACACCAAATGTACAAAATTACAATAGATCCACACCAAGGCACAGTATAATAAAAATTCCTAAAGTACAAAATAAAGATAGAATTTTAAAGGCTTCAAGAGAAAATTATCAGATTACATACAGGACAAAAATCAACACAGGTATCAGCAGATTTCTCAGTCCAGAACCAAAAAGCTAGAAGGGCCTGGAACAACATATTTCAAGTTCTGAAAGAAAATGGAGCCAACCAAGAACCTTATACACAGAAAAACGTAGTTTCAGATTTGACGACGAAATAAGATCCTTCCATGATAAAGTATTTAAAATATACATACTAGAAATATACTATGCATATTTTGCTTTGTTTTGTTTGGCCTAATGTCCCTTTGTAAGCAAATAAGTTGACAAGAAATTTAAATTGACACTTTACATACCCATTGCTGGCTATTTCCCATGCTATCAAGCCGCTCCTGCTCTTCTGCTGATAACATGTCCGAATGTGTCTCTGCTGATAAACACAAAGATGTACTTAGGCTACTTTAAAATGTTAGAATGAGTGAAAATCTGGCCAAATAAGAAAGGATAATAGTAATACTTCTATAGTTTTATTTTCACAATTATAATTTTAAATTAAATTTAATTTTAGGTGAATGTTTGTTGTTTGAAACATTTGGATTGTTGTATGTGGCTGCCTTGAGATTGTACACAGGTACAGGTGTATTTGTACAGAGAACTGTATCACTACTTCAAATTTCAAACCTTTTTTATTTGGAGACAAGAAGTATACAAATTACATGGCTGAGGTAAAACCTGTAAACAGCCTGCCTCAGCATCTGAAGAATCTGTAAATAGAGATGTGCCCCTTTTCACTCAGGGTATACTGAGTTGTTAGGGAGTAATTAGGCAGATCCAATACTCCTGAGACACTATAGTTCATCATGTTCAATGCATAAGATAACCCAAAGATCCATTCAAGGAAAAAGGACATTTTACAGAAAAAAATATTAACATTACAATGTTGGTTTGTTTTGAGTTTCTGCAACCCAACAGTGCTGGGGACTCGAACCTGGGTCTGGAGCTCGATACACAAGCACTCTACGTGATGGGCTATATCCCCAGCACAGGAAAGGCCTCTGAGTTACAACACTTGATCACCTGCAGTCCTACTTTGTGAAAATGCATGCAGGGAACCAATCATGAACAAGCCAAACATTGCCTGAAAATTTTTAATACTCTTATTCACAAAATTTCAGCAAGGAACTTTTTGCATGTCAATACCCAAGGATAGCGGTTTGTCCTGAGGGAAAGATTTTTTCCATCTTCACATAAGGAGGAAAACGGATGTAGCTGATCCCTGAGCAGACAATTTTTATCAGGGATCCATGGACGCCAGGGGCAGGGGCAGGGGCAGACACAGTACTGTTTGAGATTGAGTACATGATCAATAGTTGAGTATGAATGTACATTTTGGGGATCATTCACACGTGCATACCTAGCCATTATACTCAAAATCTACTCACATTTTCCTCAATCCTATTTTTTTCTTATTTTTCCTTTCATCTTCTTTTTTTTGAAAAATTCTAAACAGCAGATTGCTGTGCATAATGGAAAATCCAGTTCAGGGGATGCATCTTGCACATCCTGAGCATAGGAAGATTTTCTTCCAGCATTATGCCTGTTTCCATCAGTGAGGGGTGCTTCAGAAATTTAGACAGATGCTGTTGGGTATACAAAGAGGCAAAGGCAAGTGTTGATGCCACATTTGGTATGGGGACCCAGAAGCGAAATGTGGTGTGAAAAAGAAAACATTCCTCATCCAATTTCAATCTTCTGCTCCTTATGATTTCAGTTATTCCTCTCAAGATTCATTACAGAGAAGTAAGTGGCTGAAAGTCATATCCTTGATCATTCATTCAGGTGCTTCAAAACCAGTCAGAAAGACATATCAATTGCATAGCAGTTCTCCTGTGGCATGAGAACCATTCATGGGAGACCTCATATAATCAAAGGGTAGGGAGCAGGCATTGGGCGGCTAGATTGTGAAAGTTGCTGTGTTCTAGGCTCAGGTATGAGAAGGCACTTGTTTGCACTCCCCAGAGGTTTTGTGAACCCTTGGGGAACAAGAATTTTGAAGATTGGCTTCCGTGTCATGGCCTGCACCACACATTCCACCTGAGGTCACAGAGGAGGGGCCTGAGAACACAGTGAAGTCACGGTTCCCATGGCAACCAGAGATCATTAGGCTCCTGGCCGCTTCCAGTCAAAATTTCAGAAAAACACCGGTTACCCTGTGAGTGTAAGAGGATAGATGAAGGGAGCGACTGCCAGGGTCTTATGTTTTTAAAGAAGTAATACTTTCCTTGTTTCCTGGTCAACGAGAAACCAAGCTGTAAGCGGTATATCGCCCCGTGGACCATAAATCCCTCCAAGTCCAGGCAAGACAAGGGTTCCCAATGAAGCCTGACAGCCTGCAGTTCCACATGTACCCGCTAGGTGGTGCTGTGCTCCGTTGCCTGCACCATTCATGCTGAGAGCCCACTCATCTGGCTCCTGCTGCATACTCTAAGGCCCCACAATTCCAGTGGAACAGACTGGGACCGACCGGTTCCTGAGAGGACTTACTTCAAAAACTTAGCACCGCCACAAGTGGATGTACCATCTGACCACACTCCTCCAGGACTGTGAAAACCCGGGTCTTCATAGGATTCCATAAACTAGCCAAGTGGACCAGCAGCCACACAGAGAGAGGGGTGGTGAGCGATCAGCTCAGTAGAGCATGCAGTGTGGAGCCATGGCTTTAGTGATCATTGAATTGGAATACATCACATTCCATCTGTTGGTTTTCCCCTCCTAACCTACAAAGTCGGGAAAGGAGACAGTGGTTACTTGGGATGTCAATGTTCCATGGGAAGGTGTGTGGCTCCTCTGGAGGCTCATGAAGAGAGGAGTGAATCATGCACTCAGCATGTTGGACAGAGGACAAGAAAAACCCAACATGTAAGGTGATTGTTGTGTGCTCACTCCAACTGCCATGACCCTCCTCCTTGGCTACAGCTTTAAGACAAGGCTGTACCCAGATACTTACATGCTGGGAATTCTCCAAGGGACATCAAAACTCCTCAAGATGCAGAAATGTCTTGCCAATCTGCATTCGCAAAATAGTTCATCTTCTTGACAAACAAATGACCCTGTGTCTCAAAAGCTGGTGGGATATTGCCAGGAGTCCTCTAAGCATCACCTGGAAGGGAGCAGCCCACAATTCGGCACATGAAATAACAGCCTGGTGATGGCATGGTGAAAACCATTTCACAGGGCATTGGTGATGGCATGAAGAGCACCGTTTCACAGGGCATTGGTGATGGTATGATGAGCACAGTTTCACAGGGCATAACACCAGGATTCCACATAGACCATGCTGAACATGGAATGGTGCAAATCTACCAAGGTGAATATTCAAAAGGGGACAGTAAGGATGTTTTGGTGGCAAGAAAAGCTGGAGGTTGTTCATGCTGGGAAACAACTTCAGAGAAGTGACACTATGAAACTCGCCATTGTTCATGGTCAACCCACAAATTCCACGACATATATTCAGACTCATCCTACACTACAAATATAGGAAGTAGCTATTGCCCTTTCATTCTGTATGTAACCATGATCACCGACCCTAATTTTCATTGAAAGTACATCAACGGTCTTGCAAATTCCTGTCATTTTTCTGTAGCTCCCTAGGGACAGCTGCATATACCTTTGATGATTCATATTTTTTTGTGGCACAAGAACCATGAGCAAAGGCAGTGCTAACATCACAGCACCTACCCCACAACCTATAATTTAAACACGATGATACTGCCATATGAAACTCTAATCCCATTCCTGGCTCTCTGAAAGAGTGCACCACAATCTCAGATTTTAAACCCCATATGGTAAACGAATAATCAAGTTTGAAGACCCTAAATTGGCAAAACCTGATTATCAGAACAGAAGTGCTACCATAATAACCAACATTTTTATACAACCAGCGTGAAGGAAAAGCGTTCCTCAAGCATTTGCAAATTGTCAAATCCGTTTTCTACCTTGACTTGTTTCTATCCACCCCCCACATGCCATAGGCCAAATGTCTCTGATTTCATTCTTCTGGTGTCATTTCTTGCAAAGAGTGGTTTTGTGTCAATCCTTACCGTCCAAAGCACAATGCATTAATTACCAGATCTCCAGTAAACTTGAGAGTAACTCCAAACCCGAGTTTTTGTTATGCTTCACCCAATACTACACTGTGTCTCTTGCGGGGTTCCATCAATTTAACAAGTATCTAAAAAAGGGCTCCATTCCTCTTGAGTATGGAGCTCAAATGATATTAGTTGAGTGTGATGTGAAGGCACATGACCAAGCAAATGCACTCTATAGAGGCTAACTACGATTTGGCCCCATATCCTAAATTTGTTCATCAACATGTCATATGCAAGCCACTGAAAAGCAGACTGTCAGAGAAAGTCCAGGGAATTGAGTGGTGTTCTTTTGCATTCACCTCTTGGTTGTTCAGTTGACATTGATATTTATGTGGAAAGTGCTCAGTTGTGGAAGTCACCTTCATTGACAGAGAGAATGGAAGTGCTTCCAAAATGCCTGGAGATTCCACGTACAACTGTGGTTTCATTTTGAATTCCCTGGCACCGAAACCTGGTGAACAATGGGCAGTGGAGGAAGGATGTGAAGAATTATTCACATAAGCCTCTTCATGAGAGACCCGTGATCTCTGTCCTAAGGAGAGTAGAGTGAGGTCATGGAAGTATTGCTCTGAAGAAATGCAGGAGAGTGGGCATCACTTCTCACGTGGAGCACATTTGCAAACTGAAAGGTGTCAGTGGAAATGGGTTGCATGTGAAACTGGTGCTGTTTTTCAGTGTTGATTCAATTTGTGAGGAGAGGAGTAGAGAAAATAAAGAGGGGAGAGGATTCTGAATTGGTATCATTGGTTTGTTTTGAGTTTCCGCAATCCAGCAGTGCTGGGGACTCAAACCTGGGTCTAGAGCTTGAGAGGCAAGCACTCTACATGATGGGCTATATCGCCAGCACAGGATGGGCCTCTGAGTTACAACACTTGATCACCTGCAGTCCTCCTTTGTGAAAATGCATGCAGGGAAGCAATCATGATCAAGACAAAAATGCCTGAAAATTTTTAATATTCTAGTTCCAAAAATTCCAGCAAGGGACTCTTTTGCATGTCAATACCCAAGGCTATGGGTTTGTCCGGGGGAAAGATTTTTTCCCTCTTCACATAAGGAGAAAAATTGATATAGCAGATTCCTGAACAGATAATTTTAATCAAGGATCCAAGGACACCAGAAGTAGGGACAGGGGCAGAGGCAGTCCTATTTGAGATAGAGAACTTGCTCAATAGTTGAGTATGAATGTACATTTTGGGGATCATTCACACGTGCATACCTAGCCATTATACTCGAAATTTACTACACTTTTCTCGATCCTATTTTTTTCTTATTTTTCCTTGCATTTTTCTTTTTTTCAACAATTCTAAACGGCAGATTGTTGTGCATAATGGAGAAGCCAGTTCAGGGGATGCATCTTGCACATCCTGAGGCATAGGAAGAATTTCTTCCTGCGTTTTGCCTGTTTCCATCAGTGAGGGAGTGCTTCAGTAATTTAGACAGATGCTTTGGGTATGTAAAGAGGCAAAGGCAAGTGGTGATGCCACATTTGGTATGGGGACCCAGAAGCGAAAGGTGGTGTGAAAAAGAAAACATTCCTCATCCAATTTCAATCTTCTGCTCGGTATGATTTCAGTTATTCCTCTCAAGATTCATTACAGAGACGTAAGCGGCTGAAAGTGATATCCTTGATCCTTCATTCATTCAGGTGCTTCAAAACCACTCAGAAATATGCATCAATTGTCTACCAGTTGAGCTGTGGCATGAGAACCATTCATGGGATACCTCACCTAATCAAAGGGGAGGGAGCAGGCATTGGGTGGCTAGGATGTGAATGTTGCAGTGTTTCTAGGCTCCAGTAGGAGAAGACACTTGTTTGCACTCCCCAGAGGATTTGTGAAGCCTTGGGAAACAAGAAATTTGAAGATTGGCTCCCTTGACATGGCCTGCATGCAGATTCTACCTGAGGTCACAGAGGAGCAGCCTGAGAGCACAGTGATGTCACAGTTCACATGGCAACCAGAGATCATTGTGCTCCTGAATGCTTCCAGTCAATATTCAAGACAGCATCGCCTCAGCTGTGAGGGTAAGAGGATAGACAAAGGGAGCGATTGCCCGGGTCTTATGTTTTTAAAGAAGTAACATTTTCCTTGTTGCCTGGTCAATGAGAAACCAAGCTATAAGCGGTATGGAGCCCCATGGGTTATAAATCCCTCCAAGTCCAGGCAAGACCAGGGTTCCCACTGAAGCCTGACAGCCTGCACTTCCACACAGGTGCGCAAGGGGGTGATGTGATCCCTTGCCTGCACCATTCATGCTGAGAGCCTGCTCACCTGGCTCCTGCTCCAGGCTCTAAGCCCCAACAATTCCAGTGGAAAGGATGGGACCCAGCGGTTCCTAAGAGGACTTACTTCAACAAACTTAGCACCACCACCAGTGGATGTGCCATCTGACCACACTCCACCAGGACTGGGAATACCAGGGTCTTCAGAGGATTCAGGAAACTAGCCTAGTGGCCTAGCAGCCACACAGAGAGATGGGTGTTGAGCGCTCAGCTCAGTAGAGCATGCAGTGTGGCGCCATGTCTTTAGTGATCATTGAATTGGGATACATCATATTCCTTCCGTCGTGTTTCCCCCCCTAATCTACAAGGTCTGGAAAGGAGACTGGTTACTTGGGATGTGCATGTTCCATGTGAAGGTGAGTGGATCCTCTGGTGGCTCATGAAGAGAGGAGTGAATCATGCACTCAGCATGTTGGACAG
The DNA here is from genome assembly GCF_902686445.1 of Sciurus carolinensis. Lineage (NCBI taxonomy): Eukaryota > Metazoa > Chordata > Mammalia > Rodentia > Sciuridae > Sciurus > Sciurus carolinensis. The sequence goes on along the minus strand of NW_025920125.1, from coordinate 3,045,020 downwards.
AGGACAAGACGTCCCAACAAGTAAGGAGATTGTTGTGTGCTCACTCCAACTGCCACGCCCCTCCTCCTTGGCTACAGCTTTAAGAAAAGGCTGTACCCATATACTTACCTGCTGGGGTTTCTCCATGGCACATCAAAACTCCTCAAGATGCAGAAATATCTGCCAATCTGCATTCGCAAAATGGTTCATCTTCTTGACAAGACAAATGCTCCTGTGTCCCAACAGAGAGTTGGATATTGCCAGGAGTCCTCTAAGCATAACCGGGAAGGGAGCAGACTACAATCCGGCGCATGAAATAACACCCTGGTGATGGCATGTTGAGCACTGTTTCACAGGGCATTGGTGATGGCATGATGAGCACAGTTTCACAGGGCATAACACCAGGATTCCACATAGACCATTCTGAACATGGAATGGTGCAAAGCTACGAAGGTGAATATTCAAAAGGGGACAGTAAGGATGTTTTGGGGGCAAGAAAAGCTGGGTGTTGTTCATGCTGGAAAACAACTTCGGAGAAGTGACAGTATGAAACTCGCCATTGTTCATGGTCAACCCACAAATTCCACAACATATATTCAGACTCATCGTACACTACAAATATAGGAGGTAGCTATTGCCCTTTCATTCTGTATGTAACCATGATCACCGACCCTAATTTTCATTGAAAGTACATCAACGGTCTTGCAAATTCCTGTCATTTTTCTGTAACTCCCAAGGGACAGCCACATATATGTTTGATGATTCATATATTTTGTGGCCCAAGAACCATGAGAAAAGGCTGTGCTAACATCACAGCACCTACCCCACGATCTATAATTTAAACCTGTTGATCCTGCCATATGCAACTCTATTCCCATCCCTTGCTGTCTGAAAGAAGAGTGCACCACAATCTCAGAAATTTAATCCCCAAATGGTAAACGAATATTCAAGTTTGAAGACCCTAAATTGGCAAAACCTGATTATCAGAACAGAAGTGCTACCATAATAACCAACATTTTTATACAACCAGTGTGAAGGAAAAGCGTTCCTCAAGCATTTGCAAATTGTCAAATCCGTTTTCTACCTTGACTTGTTTCAATCCACCCCCCACATGCCATAGGCCAAATGTCTCTGATTTCATTCTTCCGGTGTCATTTCTTGCAAAGAATGGTTTTGTGTCAATCCTTACTGTCCAAATCACATTGCATTAATTCGCAGATCACCAGTAAACTTGAGAGTAACTCGAAACCTGAGTTGTTGTTATGCTTCACCCAATACTACACGTGTCTCTTGCGCGGTTCCATCAATTTAACAAGTATCAAAAAAAGGGCTCCATTCCTCTTTACACTGGAGCTTGAATGATATTGGTTGAGTGTGTTGTGAAGCCCCAGTGACCCTCCATATACACCCCAAAGAGTCTAACAAATATTTGGCCCCAAATACTAAATTTGTTCATCAACCTGTCACATGCAAGCCACTGAAAAGCAGACTGTCAGAGAAAGTCCAGGGAATCGAGTGGTGGTCCTTTGTGTTCACCTCTTGGTTTTCCAGTTGACATTGATATTTATGTGGAAAGTGCTCAGTTGTGGAAGTCCCCTTCATTGGCAGAGAGAATGGAAGTGCTTCCAAAATGCCTGGAGATTCCACGTACAACTGTGGTTTCATTTTGAATTCCCTGGCACCGAAACCTGGTGAACAATGGGCAGTGGAGGAAGGATGTGAAGAATTATTCTCATAAGCCTCCTCATGACAGACCCGTGATCTCTGTCTTAAGGAGAGTAGAGTGAGTTCATGGAAGTATTGCTCTGAAGAAATGCAGGAGAGTGGGCATCACTGCTCACATGGAGCACATTTGCAAACTGAAAGGTGTCAGTGGAAATGGGTTGCATGTGAAACTGGTGCTGTTTTCCAGTGTTGATTCATTTTGTGAGGAGAGGAGAAGAGAACATAAAAAGGGGAGAGGATTCTGAATTGGTATCTTTGGTTTGTTTTGAGTTTCTGCAATCCAGCAGTGCTGGGGCCTGGAACCTGTGTCTAGAGCTTGAGAGGCAAGCACTCTACGTGATGGGCTATATCACCAGCACAGGAAGGGCTTCTGAGTTACAACACTTGATCTACTGCAGTCCTACTTTGTGAAAGTGCATGCAGGGAAGCAGTCAGGAAAAGGCAAACAATGCCTAAAAATTGTTAATACTCTTGTTCCCAAAATTCCAGCAAGGAACTCTTTTGCATATCAATACCCAAGGCTATGGGTTTGCCCTGGGGGAAACATTTTTTCCCTCTTCACATAAGGAAAAGAAAGGATGTAGCAGATTCCTGAACAGATCATTTTTATCAGGGATCCAAGGACGCCAGTGGTAGGGGCAGGGGCAGAGGCAGTACTATTTGAGATTGAGAACTTGCTCAATAGTTGAGTATGAATGTACATTTTGGGGATCATTCACACGTGCATACCTAGCCATTATATTCAAAATCTGCTGACACTTTCCTCGATCCTATTTTTTTCTTATCTTTCCTTTCATGTTTTTTTTTTTTGAAAAATTATAAACAGCAGATTGCTGTGCATAATGGAGAAGCCAGTTCAGGGGATGCATCCTGAACATCCTGAGGCATAGGAAGAATTTCTTCCTGCGTTTGGCCTGTTTCCATCAGCGAGGGAGTGCTTCAGTAATTTAGAAAGATGCTTTGGGTATGTAAAGAGGCAAAAGCAAGTGGTGATGCCACATTTGCTATGGGGACCCAGAAGCGAAACATGGTGTGAAAAAGAAATTCCTCAGCCAATTTCAATCTTCTGCTCCGTATGATTTCAGTTATTCCTCTCAAGATTCATTACAGTGAAGTAAGCGGCTGAAAGTCATATCCTTGATCCTTCATTCATGAGGTGCTTCAAAACCACTCAGAAATACGCATCAATTGCTTACCAGTTCTCCTGTGGCATGAGAACCATTCAAGGGAGACCTCACCTAATCAAAGGGGAGGGAGCAGGCATTGGGCGACTAGGTGGTGAAAGTTGTGGTGTTTCTAGGTTCTGGTAAGAGAAGGCACTTGTTTGCACTCCCCAGAGGATTTGTGAAGCCTTGGGAAACAAGATTTGAAGATTGACTCCAGTGACATGGCCTGCATGCAGATTCCACCTGAGGTCACAGAAGAGCAGCCTGAGAGCACAGTGATGTCACGGTTCCCATGGCAACAAGAGATCCTTGTGCTCTTGGCCGCTTCCACTCAACATTCAAGACAAGCATCGCCTCAGCTGTGAGGGTAAGAGGATAGACAAAGGGAGCGACTACCTGGGTTTAGGTTTTAAAGAAGTAATACTTTCCTTGTTGCCAGGTCAATGAGAATCCAAGGTATAAGCGGTATGGAGCCCCATGGGCGATAAATCCCTCCAAGTCCAGGCAAAACAAGGGTTCCCACTGAAGCCTGACAGCCTGCACTTCCACACCTGCGCACAAGGTGGTGATGTGATCCCTTGCCTGCACTATTCATGCTGAGAGCCTGCTCACATGGCTACTACTCCAGGCTCTAAGCACCCACAATTCCAGTGGAAAGGATGGGACCGAGCGGTTCCTGAGAGGACTTACTTCAACAAACTTAGCACTGCCACCAGTGGATGTGCCATCTGACCACACTCCACCAGGACTGGGAATACCAGGGTCTTCAGAGGATTCAGGAAACTACCCTAGTGGCCCAGCAGCCACACAGAGAGATGGGTGTTGAGCGCTCAGCTCAAAAGAGCATGCAGTGTGTCGCCATGGATTTAGTGATCATTGAATTGGGATACATCGTATTCCTTCTTTCATGTTTCACCCCCTAAACTGGAAAGGAGACTGGGTATTTGGGATGTGCGTGTTCCATGTGAAGGTGAGTGGATCCTCTGGTGGCTCATGAAGAGAGGAGTGAATCATGCACTCAGCATGTTGGACAAAGGACAAGACGTCCCAACAAGTAAGGAGATTGTTGTGTGCTCACTCCAATTGCCACGCCCCTCTTCCTTGCCTGCAGCTATAAGAAAAGGCTGTACTCACATACTTACCTGCTGGGTTTCTCCATGGCACATCAAAACTCCTCAAGATGCAGAAATATCTGCCAATCTGCATTCGCAAAATGGTTCATCTTCTTGACAAGACAAATGCTCCTGTGTCCCAACAGAGAGTTGGATATTGCCAGGAGTCTTCTAAGCATCCCCGGAAAGGAAGCAGACTACAATCTGGAGCATGAAATAACACCCTGGTGATGGCATGTTGAGCACCGTTTCACAGGGCATTGGTGATGGTATGATGAGCACAGTTTCACAGGGCATAACACCAGGATTCCACATAGACCATGCTGAACATGGAATGGTGCAAATCTACCAAGGTGAATATTCAAAAGGGGACAGTAAGGATGTTTTGGTGGCAAGAAAAGCTGGAGGTTGTTCATGCTGGGAAACAACTTCAGAGAAGTGACACTATGAAACTCGCCATTGTTCATGGTCAACCCACAAATTCCACGACATATATTCAGACTCATCCTACACTACAAATATAGGAAGTAGCTATTGCCCTTTCATTCTGTATGTAACCATGATCACCGACCCTAATTTTCATTGAAAGTACATCAACGGTCTTGCAAATTCCTGTCATTTTTCTGTAGCTCCCTAGGGACAGCTGCATATACCTTTGATGATTCATATTTTTTTGTGGCACAAGAACCATGAGCAAAGGCAGTGCTAACATCACAGCACCTACCCCACAACCTATAATTTAAACACGATGATACTGCCATATGAAACTCTAATCCCATTCCTGGCTCTCTGAAAGAGTGCACCACAATCTCAGATTTTAAACCCCATATGGTAAACGAATAATCAAGTTTGAAGACCCTAAATTGGCAAAACCTGATTATCAGAACAGAAGTGCTACCATAATAACCAACAATTTTATACAACCAGTGTGAAGGAAAAGCATTCCTCAAGCATTTGCAAATTGTCAAATCCGTTTTCTACCTTGACTTGTTTCAATCCACCCCCCACATGCCATAGGCCAAATGTCTCTGATTTCATTCTTCCGGTGTCATTTCTTGCAAAGAATGGTTTTGTGTCAATCCTTTCCGTCCAAATCACATTGCATTAATTCGCAGATCACCGGTAAACTTGAGAGTAACTTGAATCCTGAGTTGTTGTTATGCTTCACGCAATACTACATTGTGTCTCTTGCGGGGTTCCATCAATTTAACAAGTATCAAAAAAAGGGCTCCATTCCTCTTTACACTGGAGCTTGAATGATATTGCTTGAGTGGGCTGTGAAGCCCCAGTGACCCTCCAGATGCACCTCAAAGAGGCCAAAAACGATTCGGCCCCAAATCCTAAATTTGTTCATCAACCTGTCACATGCAAGCCACTGAAAGAAGACTGTCAGAGAAAGTCCAGGGAATCGAGTGGTGGTCCTTTGTGTTCACCTCTTGGTTTTCCAGTTGACATTGATATTTATGTAGAAAGTGCTCAGTTGTGGAAGTCCCCTTCATTGGCAGAGAGATTGGAAGTGCTTCCAAAATGCCTGGAGAATCCAAGTACAAGTGTGGTTTCATTTTGAATTTCCTGGCACCGAAACCAGGTGAACAATGGGCAGTGGAGGAAGGATGTGAAGAATTATTCTCATAAGCCTCCTCATGAGAGACCCGTGATCTCTGGCCGAAGGAGAGTAGAGTGAGTTCATGGAAGTATTGCTCTGAAGAAATGCAGGAGAGTGGGCATCACTTCTCACATGGAGCACATTTGCAAACTGAAAGGTGTCAGTGGAAATGGGTTGCATGTGAAACTGGTGCTGTTTTCCAGTGTTGATTCATTTTGTGAGGAGAGGAGAAGACAAAATAAAGAGGGGAGAGGATTCTGAATTGGTATCTTTGGATTGTGTTGAGATTCCACAATCCAGCAGTGCTGGGGACTGGAACCTGTGTCTAGAGATTGAGAGGCAAGCACTCTACGTGATGGGCTGTATCGCCAGCACAGGAAGGGCCTCTGACTTACAACACTTGATCACCTGCAGTCCTCCTTTGTGAAAATGCATGCAGGGAAGCAATCATGTTCAAGACAAACTATGCTAGAAAATTTTTATTACTCTTGTTCCCAAATTTCCAGCAAGGAACTCTTTGCATGTAGATATCCAAGGCTACAGGTTTGTCATGGGGGTAAGATTTTTTCCCTCTACACTTAAGCAGGAGAACGGATGTAGCTGATCTCTGAGAAGCCAATTTTAATCAGGGATCCAAGCATGACAGGGACAGCGTCGGGGCAGAGGCAGTACTATTTGAGATTGAGAACTTGCTCAATAGTTGAGTATGAATGTACATTTTGGGGATCATTTTGGGGATCATCACACGTGCATACCTAGCCATTATATTTGAAATCTGCTGACACTATCCTCGATCCTATTTTTTCTTATTTTTCCTTTCGTCTTTTTTTTTTTTTTGAAAAATTATAAACAGCATATTGCTGTGCTTAATGGAGAAGCCAGTTCAGGGGATGCATCTTGCACATCCTGAGTCATAGGAAGAATTTCTTCTTGCGTTATGCCTGTTTCCATCAGTGAGGGAGTGCTTCAGTAATTTAGACAGATGCTGTTGGGTATATTAAGAGGAAAAGGCAAGTGGTGATGCCACATTTGGTATGGGGACCCAGAAGCGAAACATGGTGTCAAAAAGAAAACATTCCTCATCCAATTTTAATCTTCTGCTCGGTATGATTTCAGTTATTCCACTCAAGATTCATTACAGAGACGTAAGCGGCTGAAAGTGATATCCTTGATCCTTCTTTCATTAAGGTGCTTCAAAGCCACACAGAAAGACACATCAATTGCTTACCAGTTCTCCTGTGGCATGAGAACTATTCATGTGTGACCTCATCTAATCAAAGGGGAGGGAGCAGGCATTGGGCGGCTAGGTGGTGAAAGCTGCATAGTTTCTAGTCTCTGGTATGAGAAGGCACTTGTTTGCACTACCCAGAGGGTTTGTGAAGCCTTGAGAAACAAGAATTTTGAAGATTGGCTCCCATGACATGGCCTGCATGCAGATTCCACCTGAGGTCACAGAGGAGTGGCCTAAGAGCACAGTGATGTCACGGTTCCCATGGCAACTATCGCGCCCCACCGCGTCCCTTTCTGGCCGCAGAAAAACACGACATACGTCTGAAGCTTCAGAAATTTATTGTGCACGGTCTTCCTTCCTTTCCTTCCTTTCTGTCCCTCTCTCTTTTACTCTCTTTCTCACTTTCCCCCTCCTGCCCTCTCCTCTCTCCCTCTTACTTAGCCATTCCTCTCCTTCTCTCACTCTGCTCTCGCCTGCTTCGGCCGCTTCTGTGCTCTCCTGCTTTCATCCGCTTCTGCGACCGCCTTCCTTTCTCTCTTGCACTCTCTTCTGCATAACCCCCTCCCCCAGGAAGACGCCAAGTTTATATACACTTCAACCAATCAGGGGAGATTACACGAGGTAAACGCGCGGACAGCTGCAGGCATAGAACAGTTACGCGAGGGAGGCATGCTCTAATCAATTAGCCACTCATCAGAATTTGCTGGTTGTTTACTGTATAGCTAGCCGCTTTTGGCCCAGTGCAGGTGCCATCTTCACTATGCCCGAGGCTCCGGAAACCCCGACAGATCCCCCTTCTTTATTATTAAACTAAGGCTTGGGACCGTGTCTGTCTTAGGTTGAGTGGTCAGCATATGTCCTTACCCGTCATCAGAGTCTGCAGAGCATGCTGCAGCTCCTGTCTTAGGTCAGTACATAGCCACCTTCTTCATTACCCGTCTCTGACTACCGATCCAGCATCAAGAGCCACACTAATGGGGGGCTGTCGGCCTTTAGGGCGGTCATGGCCTGATGGAAGATAATTTGATCTTTCTATCGGCTAGCTTGTAGATGCATGCCAAAACAAATGGAGAGAAGGAGGCCAAGGCAGAGGAATACTATCCTAGCTCCTAAGCCTGCCCACTGTTTGACAAATCTATAAACATTAACAAAATAGACCGACAATTTTTCTAGGTAACCCAGCCGCGGTGCTGAAATACAATACGGGTAACACAAACAGCTCTTAAAAAGTAAATACATCCCAGTCCCAAAAGTTCTTGCAAGGTATCCACTTGTTGTTGTAGCAAGTCCATTCTCCAATTTGCAAAAAGTAAACCTGCTGTTGGATGTTGGTTCAGAGTCTCTATGGTCTGTAAGGCTGCAGCTGTATTTTCGGCCAAATGATCGTTGTTACTGCATGGTTGTGTCATTGCTGCTGTTGTAGAGACTGCAATGGCAGTGATCACGGCTGCTGCAATGCCAAAGCCTCTTCTGTTTCTTGATAATAGCACTGGCAATTCTGTATCTGCAACAGAAACTGGGACTGGTAGGAAAGTAGGAAAGCGCATCAGAATCCAGCACTGTGAGAGATATTAGTAGTGTTAGTTAGCAGAAACATGAAGAGAAGAAATACACAAGCTGGCATGGGAGGAAAGGTGAGAACACCAATAATGTTTAAGTACGATACTCCATGGGATTTGAGGGGTTAAGAGTACTTGATGTTATTTAACAATTAGCATTTTAACTTTGTAAATTAACCAGACGTCTCTACAAACACATTTGAGTAATCCCATACATGTTAACTCCAATTTATTTATTTTATAAAAACCAAGATATCAGACAAGTGTCCTGAACAGGATCCGTTGCCTCTTTCCTGCTGAAGAAAAGTCCTAGAAGCAATTGATATTAGACATTGTTTAACATTAACATTTCATTAGTTTGACCACCTGGAGACTTGCAAGTTATTTTTAAAGATATTTTACTTTCATTAGTTTACCCAATTTAAATTGAACCTTTTTAAATCACGTGAATAAATGTATTTGGATCCATTTTTAAATTTTAATTTTAAGAGCTCTCAGTTTTGACAAGACATGACATTAGACAGCACGACATAACACATAACACAAAATCAAAGGCCTTGTAACTTTATAGGTAAATGTTCATTGCAATGAAACAGATGTTTAAAAACTTCAGTTGAATAAAAAATAGAACTGATCAAAAAGAAAAAAAATCATTAACCTAGGTATGCAGGATCAAAATTATGAGCTCAAAAATACAGCATTAAAGAAAAACAAAGCAAACGAAGAATCCTAGAAAATAAGTTAGTTAAGTTTAAAACGGACACCTTTTTTTTCTTTTCTTCAGGTTACCCCCCTCCCCTTTTCCCGCTGAGACTGCTGTTTACATTCCATTGCAGGCTTTGACAAGGCCAGGCAGAGGGGAGGGAGGATCACCCAGGACTTTTTAACCCTTTTTTTTACCTGGTTGAGAAATTAGGTTAGGTTTGAATGTAGAAAATTATGAAGCAATTATCTCCCAATACTTGTGGGGAATATGGCTACTATATTATGTTCCCACTGTGGAATATTCCATGACTTTTTAGCAACTCCCTAAGAGGTTGTTGCATTCTAGTCTTAGACAGTTCTGTTCCTATAATTTAATCTTACAGCACTAAGAGCTCCAAGCACACAAACAAGCCACACAACAAACACAAAAATAACACACCACACACACAATTTGGTACCACTTCATAAATTGAAACTAACTAATTTTACCGGGCAACGAGTTTGCCTTCTGTGAACTTTTACCGGGCTTTCAGCCTATTAACCTCTCTCTGTTACCGGGCTTAAAGCCTATTAATCTCTCTCTGTTACCGGGCTTAAAGCCTATTAATTTTTCTCTGTTACCGGGCTTAAAGCCTATTAATTTTTCTCTGTTACCGGGCTTAAAGCCTATTAATTTTTCTCTGTTACTGGGCTTAAAGCCTATTAATTTTTCTCTGTTACCGGGCTTAAAGCCTATTAATTTTTCTCTGTTACCGGGCTTAAAGCCTATTAATTTTTCTCTGTTACCGGGCTTAAAGCCTATTAATTTTTCTCTGTTACCAGGCTTAAAGCCTATTAATTTTTTATACTTACTTAATACTTACCTTGGATGTACCCGGGGTCCCGGGTTTCAGCACCAGCTATCGCGCCCCACCTCGTCCCTTTCTGGCCGCAGAAAGACACGACATACGTCTGAAGCTTCAGAAGTTTATTGTGCACGGTCTTCCTTCCTTTCCTTCCTTTCTGTCCCTCTCTCTTTTACTCTCTTTCTCACTTTCCCCCTCCTGCGCTCTCCTCTCTCCCTCTTACTTAGCCATTCCTCTCCTTCTCTCACTCTGCTCTCGCCTGCTTCGGCCGCTTCTGTGCTCTCCTGCTTTCATCCGCTTCTGCGACCGCCTTCCACCTCTCTCTTGCACTCTCTTCTGCATAACCCCCTCCCCCAGGAAGACGCCAAGCTTATATACACTTCAACCAATCAGGGGAGAGTACACGAGGTAAACACTCGGACAGCTGCAGGCATAGAACAGTTACGTGAGGGAGGCATGCTCTAATCAATTAGCCACTCATCAGAATTTGCTGGTTGTTTACTGTATAGCTAGCCGCTTTTGGCCCAGTGCCAGTTGCCATCTTGACTATGCCCGAGGCTCCGGAAACCCCGACAGCAACCAGAGATCATTGTTCTCCTGGCCACTTCCAGTCAACATTCAAGACAAGCATCGCCACAGCTCTGAGGGTAAGAGGATAGACAAAGGGCGTGACTACCCGGGTCTTATGTTTTTAAAGAAGTAATACTTTCCTTGTTGCCTGGTCAATGAGAAACCAAGGTATAAGCGGTATGGAGCTCCGTGGGTTATAAATCCCTCCAAGTCCAGGCAAGACAAGGGTTCCCACTGAAGCCTGACAGCCTGCAATTCCATACGGGCCCAGAAGGTGGCGGTGTGCTCCGTTGTCTGCACCATTCATGCTGAGAGCCAGCTACTGCTGGAGGCTCTAAGCCCGCACAATTACAGTGGAACAGGCCAGGACCGAGCAGTTCCTGAGAGGACTTACTTCAACAAACTTAGCACCACCACCAGTGGATGTGCCATCTGACCACACTCCACCAGGACTAGGTAAACCTGGGTCTTCATAGGATTCAGGAAACTAGCCTAGTGGCCTAGCAGCCACACAGAGAGTGGGTTGTTGAGTGCTCAGCTCAGTAGAGCATGCAATGTGTCCCCATGTCTTTAGTGATCATTGAATTGGGATACATCATATTCCATCCATCAGGCTTCCCCCCCTAACCTACAAGGTCTAGAAAGGAGACTGGTTATTTGGGATGTCCGTGTTCCATGTGAATGTGTGTGGATCCTCTGGTGGCTCATGAAGAGAGAAGTGAATCATGCATTCAGCATTTTGGACAGAGGAGAAGAAAAACCCAATAAGTAAGAAGATTGTTGTGTGCTCACTCCAACTGCCATGACCCTCCTCCTTGGCTGCAGCTTTAAGACAAGGTTGTACCCAGATACTTACCTGCTGGGATTTCTCCATGGCACATCAAAACTCCTCAAGATGCAGAAATATCTGCCAATCTGCATTCACAAATGGTTCATCTTCTTGACAAGAGAAATGCTCCTGTGTCCTAACGGCCTTTGGGATATTGCCAGGACTCCTCTAAGCATCTCCGGGGAGGAAGCAGACTACAATCCAGCATATGAAATAACACCCTAGTGATGGCATGGTGAGCACCGTTTCACAGGCCATTGGTGATGGCATGATGAGCACAGTATCACAGGGCATAACACCAGGATTCCACATAGACCATACTGAACATGGAATGGTTCAAAGCTTCCAAGGTGAATATTCAAAGGGGGACAGTAAGGATGTTTGGGGGGCAAGAAAAGCTGGAGGTTGTTCATGCTGGAAATCAACTTCAGAGAAGTGACACTATGAAACTCGCCATTGTTCATGGTCAACCCACAAATTCCACAACATATATTCAGTCTCATCCTACAGTACAAATACACGAAGAAGCTATTGCCCTTTCATTCTGCATGCAACCATGAACGCCCACCCTAATTTCCCTCGAAAGTACAGCAAGGACCTAGCAAATTCCTGTCTCTTTTCTGTAGCTCCCAAAGGACAGCCGCATATACATATGCTGATTCATATTATTTGTGGCACAAGAACCATGAGCAAAGGCTGTGCTAACATCACAGAACCTAACCCACGACCTATAATTTAAACCCCTTGATCCTGCCATATGCAAATCTAATCCCCAGATCTCAAATGGAAGAGTGACCTCAATCTCAGAAATTTAATCCCCAAAATGTCTACGAATATTCAAGTTTGAAAACCCTAAATGGCAAAACCTGAATATCAGAACAAAATTGCTACCATAATAACCAACATTTTAATACAATCAATGGGAAGGAAAAGTGTTCCTCAAGCATTTGCAAATTATCAAATCCGTTTTCTACCTTGACTTGTTTCTATCCACCCCCAACATGCCATAGGCCAAATGTCTCTGAGTTCATTCTTCCGGTGTCAGTTCTTGCAAAGAGTGGTTTTATATCAATCCTTACCAACCAAAGCACAATGCATTAATTCGCAGATCACCAGTAAACATGAGAGCAACTCGCATCCTGAGTTGTTGTTATGCTTCAACCAATACTACAGTGTGTCTCTTGTGGGGTTCCATCAATTAACAAGTATCTAAAAATGGGCTCCAATCCTCTTGACACTGAGCACGAATGATATTGATTGAGTGGGTGGTGAAGCCCCCGTGACACTCCTTTTGCACCCCATAGAGGCTAACAACGATTTGGCCCCAAATCCTAAATTTGTTCATCAACATGTCAAATGCAAGCCACTGAAAAGCAGACTGTCAGAGAAAGACCAGGGAATCGAGTGGTTGTCTTTGGGTTCACCTCTTGGTTTTCCAGTTGACATTGATTTTTATGTGGAAAGTGCTCAGTTGTGGAAGTCACCTTCATTGACAGAGAGAATGGAAGTGCTTCCAAAAAGCCTGGAGATTCCACATATAAGTGTGGTTTCATATTGAATTCCCTGGCACCAAAACCTGGTGTACAATGGGCAGTGGAGGAAGGTTGTGAAGAATTATTCTCATAAGCCTCCTCATGACAGACCCGTGATTTCTGTCCTAAGTAGAGTAGAGTGAGGTCATGGAAGTATTGATCTGAAGAAATTCAGGGAAGTGAGCATGACTGCTAACATGGAGAACATTTGCAAACTGAAAGGTGTCAGTGAAAATGGGTTGCATGTGAAACTGGTGCTGTTTTCCAGTGTTGATTCATTTTGTGAGGAAAGGAGAAGACAAAATAAAGAGGGGAGAGGATTCTGAATTGGTATCTTTGTTTTGTTTTGAGTTTCTGCAATCCAGCAGTGCTGGGGACTGGAACCTGGGTCTAGAGCTTGAGAGGCAAGCACTCTATGTGATGGGCTACATCACCAGCACAGGAAGGGCCTCTGAGTTACAACACTTGATCACCTGCAGTTCTACTTTGTGAAAGTGCATGCAGGGAAGCAGTCAGGAAACGCCAAACAATGCCTAAAATTGTTAATACTCTTGTTCCCAAAATTCCAGCAAGGAACTCTTTTGCATGTCAATACCCAAGGCTACAGGTTTGTCCTGGGGGAAAGACTTTTTCCCTCTTCACCTAAGGAAAAAATGGATGTAGCAGATCCCTGAACAGATAGTTTTTATCAGGGATCCAAGATGCCAGGGGTTAGGGCACGGGCAGAGGCAGTACTATTTGAGATTGAGGACTTACTCAATAGTTGAGTATGAATGTACATTTTGGGAATCATTCACACGTGCATGCCTATCCAGTATATTCGAAATCTGCTGACACTTTCCTCGATCCTATTTTTTTCTTATTTTTCCTTTCATCTTTTTCTTTGAAAAATTATAAACAGCAGATTGCTGTGCATAATGGAGAAGCCAGTTCAGGGGATGCATCTTGCACATCCTGAGTCATAGGAAGAATTTCTTCCTGCGTTATGCCTGTTTCATTCAGTGAGGGAGTGCTTCAGTAATTTAGACAGATGCTTTGGGTATGTAAAGAGGCAAAGGCAAGTGGTGATGCCACATTTGGTATGGGGACCCAGAAGCGAAACGTGGTGTGACAAAGAAAAAATTCCTCAGCCAATTTCAATCTTCTGCTCGGTATGATTTCAGTTATTCCTCTCAAGATTCATTACAGTGAAGTAAGCGGCTGAAAGTCATATCCTTGATCCTTCATTCATTCAGGTGCTTCAAAACCACTCAGAAATACGCATCATTTGCTTACCAGTTCTCCTGTGGCCTGAGAACCATTCAAGGGAGACCTCATCTAATCAAAGGGGAGGGAGCATGCCTTGGGCGGCTAGGTTGTGAAAGTTGCGGTGTTTCTAGGCTCCAGTATGAGAAGGCACTTGTTTGCACTCCTCAGAGGGTTTGTGAAGCCTTGGGAAACAAGAAATTTGAAGATCGGCTCCCATGACATGGCCTGCATGCAGATTCCACCTGAGGTGACAGAGAAGCTGCCTGAGAACACAGTGAATTCACGGTTCCAATGGCAACCAGGGATCATTCTGCTCCTGGCCGCTTCCAGTTAACATTCAAGACAAGCAGTGGCTCAGCTGTGAGGGTAAGGGGATAGATGAAGGGAGCGACTGCCAGGGTCTTATACTCTCAAAGAAGTAATACTTTGATTGTTGCCTGGTGAACAAAAAACCAAGCTGTAAGAGGTATGGAGCCCCCAGGATGATAAAACCCTCCAAGTCCAGGCAATCCCACTGAAGTCTGACATTCTGCACTTCCACACTTGCCCGCTAGAAGGCGCTGTGCTCCGTTGCCTGCACCATTCATGTTGAGAGCCCTCTCACCTGGCTCCTGCTGCAGGCTCTAAGCCCCCACAATTCCTGTGTAACAGGCTGGCCCGAGCGGTGTCCTGAGAGGACTTACTTCAACAAACAACACCGCCACCAGTGGATGTGCCATCTGACCACACTCCACCAGGACTGGGAAAACCCGGGTCGTCATAGGATTCAGGAAACTAGCCTAGTGCCCTAGCAGCCAAACAGAGAGATGGGTGGTGAGCGCTCAGCTCAGTAGAGCATGCAGTGTGGCACCATGGATTTACTGATCATTGAATTGGGATACTTCATATTCCATCTGTCGTGTTTCCCCCCCTAAAACTACAAGGACTAGAAAGGTGACAGTGGTTACATGCAATGTCCGTGTTCCATGTGAAGGTGTGTGGATCCTCTGGTGGCTCATGAAGTAAGGAGAGAATCATGCACTCAACATGTTGGACAGAGGACAAGACAAACCCAACAAGTAAGGAGATTGTTGTGTGCTCACTTCAACTGCCAGGCCCCTCCTCCTTGGCTGCAGCTATAAGAAAAGGCTGAAACCAGATAATTACCTGCTGGGATTTCTCCAAGGCACATCGAAACTCCACAAGGTGCAGAAATGTCTTGCCAATCAGCATTCGCACAATGGTTCATCTTCTTGACAAGACAAATGCTCCAGTGTCCCAAAGGCGGTGGGATACTGCCAGGAGTCCTCTAAGCAACCAGGGGGAGGTAGCAGACTACAATCCAGGGCATGTAATAACAACCTGGTGATGGCATGGTGAGCACCGTTTCACAGGGCATAACACCAGGATTCCACATAGACCACGCTCAACATGGAATGGTGCAAGGCTTCCAAGGTGAATATTGAAAGGGAGACAATAAGGATGTTTGCAGGGCATGTAAAGCTGGAGGTTGTTCATGCTGGAAAAAAACTTCAGAGAAGTGACACTATGAAACTCGCCATTGTTCAGGGTCAATGCACAAACTCCATGACATATATTCAGACTCATCCTATACTACAAATACAGGAAGTAGCTATTGCCCTTTCATTCTGTATGTAACCATGAACACAGACCTTAATTTTCCATGAAAGTACATCAACGCTCTTGCAAATTCCTGTCTCCTTTCTGTATCTCCCAAGGGAGAGCCGCAAATACGTATGCTGATTCATATTTTTTTGTGGCACGAGAACCATGAGCAAAGGCCATGCTAACAGCACAGCACCTACCCCACATTCTATAATTTGAACCCGTTGATCCTGCCATATGCAACTCTAATCCCCGACTCTCTGAAGGAAGAGTGCTCCACAATCTCAGAAATTTAATCCCCAAAAGGTTTACGAATATTCAAGTTTCAAGACCCTAAATTGGCAAAACCTGAATATCAGAACAGAACTGCTACCATAATAACCAATATTTTAATACAATCAATGGGAAGAAAAAGCGTTCCTCAAGCATTTGCAAATTGTCTAATCCGTTTTCTACCTTGATTTGTTTCTCCACCCCCCACATGCCATAGGTCAATGGTCTCTGAGTTCATTCTTCCGGTGTCAGTTCTTGCAAAGAGTGGTTTTGTGTCAATCCTTACCATCCAAAGCACAATGCATTAATTCACAGATCACCAGTAAACATGAGAGCAACTTGCAACAGGAGTTGTTGTTATGCTTCACCCAATACTACACTGTGTCTCTTGCGGGGTTCCATCAATTTAACAAGTATCTAAAAAATGGCTCCATTCCTCTTGAGACTGGAGCTCGAATGATATTGGTTGAGTGGGTTGTGAAGCCCCCGTGACCCTCCATATGCACCCCATAGAGGCTAACAATGATTCGGCCCCAAATCCTAAATTTGTTCATCAACATGTCACATGCAAGCCACTGAAAAGCAGACTGTCAGAGAAAGTTCAGTGAAAAGAGTTGTGGTCTTTTGCTTTCACCTCTTGGTTTTCCAGTTGACATTGATATTTATGTGGAAAGTGCTCATTTGTGGAAGTCCCCTTCATTGGCAGAGAGAATTGAAGTGCTTCCAAAAAGCCTGGAGATTCCAGGTACAAGTGTGGTTTCATTTTGAATTCACTGGCACCGAAACCTGGTGAACAATGGGCAGTGGAAGAAGGTTGTGAAGAATTATTCTCATAAGCCTCCTCATGACAGACCCGTGATCTCTGTCCTAAGGAGAGTAGAGTGAGGTCATGGAAGTATTGCTCTGAAGAAATGCAGGAAAGTGGGCATCACTGCTCACATGGAGCACATTTGCAAACTGAAAGGTGTCAGTGGAAATGGGTTGCATGTGAAACTGGTGCTGTTTTCCAGTGTTGATTCATTTTGTGAGGAGAGAAGAGCAAATAAAGAGGGGAGAGGATTCTGAATTGGTATCTTTGTTTTGTTTTGAGTTTCCGCAATCCAGCAGTGCTGGGGACTGGAACCTGGTTCTGGAGCTTGAGCAGCAAGCACTCTATGTGATGGGCTATATTGCCAGCACACGAAGGACCTCAGAGTTACAACACTTGATCAACTGCAGTCCTACTTTGTGAAAGTGCATGCCGGGAAGCAATCATGAACAAGCCAAACAATGCCTGAAAATTTTTAATACTCTTCTTCACAAAATTCCAGCAAGGAACTCCTTTGAATGTCAGCACCCAAGGCTAGCGGTTTGTCCTGAGGGAAAGATTTTTTTCCTCTACATATAAGGAGAAAAACGGATGTAGCTCATCCCTGAGCAGGCAATTTTTATCAGGATCCAAGGTCGGGAGGGGCAGGGGCATGGGCAGAGGCAGTAACCTTTGAGATTGAGTACTCTCTCAATATTCGATCATGAATGTACATTTTGGGGATCATTCACACGTGCATACCTTTCCATTATATTCAAAATCTACTGACACTTTCCTCGATCCTATTTTTTTCTTATTTTTCCTTTTGTCTTTTTTTTTTTTTTTAATTCATAAAGGCAGTTTGCTGTGCATAGTGCAGAAGCCAGTTCAGGTGAGGGATCTTGCACATCCTCTCAGGAAAGGGTGAGGCATAGGAAGATTTCCTTCCTGCATTATGCCTTTTTCCATCAATAAGAAAGTGCTTCAGTAATTTAGACAGATGCTGTTGGGTATACAAAGAGGCAAAGGCAAGTGTTAATGCTACATTTGGTATGGGGACCCAGAAGCGAAACGTGGTGTGAAAAAGAAAACATTCCTCATCCAATTTCAATCTTCTGCTCGGTATGATTTCAGTTTTTCCTCTCAAGATTCATTACAGAGAAGAAAACACCTGAAAGTCATATCCTTGATCCTTCATTCATTCAGGTGTTTCAATTCCACTCAGAAAGACACATCAATTGCATACCACTTCTCCTGTGGCATGAGAACCATTCATGGGAGACCTCATCTAATCAAAGGGGCAGGAGAAGGCATTCGGTGTCTAGGATGTGAAAGTTGCCATGTTTCTAGGCTCTGGTAGAGGAAGGCAATTTTTTGCACGCCCCAGAGGGATTGTGAAGCCTTGGGAAACAAGAAATTTGAAGATTGGCTCCCTTGACATGGCCTGCACCGCAGATTACACCTGAGGTCAAAGAGAAGGGCCTAAGAACACAGTGATGTCACGGTTTCCATGGCAACCAGAGATCATACTGCTCCTGGCCACTTCCAGTCAAAATTCAAGATAAGCACAGACTCAGCTGAGAGGGCAAGAGGATAGATGAACGAAGCGAGTGCCAGGGTCTTATGTTTTAAAGAAGTAATACTTTCCTCGTTGCCTGGTCAAAGAGAAACCAAGCTGTAAGCGGTATGGAGCCCCGTGGGCGATAAATCCCTCCAAGTCCAGGCAAGACAAGAGTTCCTAGTGAAACCTGACAGCCTGCACTTCCACATGTACCCGCTAGGTGGCACTGTTCTTCGTTGCCTGCAGGATTCATGCTGAGAGCCCGCTCACCTGGCTACTGCTGCAGGCTCTAAGCCCCCACAATTCCAGTGGAAAGGTTGGGACCGAGCGGTTCCTGAGAGGACTTACTTCAACAAACTTAACACCGCCACCAGTGGATGTGCCATCTGACCACACTCCTCCAGGACTGGGAAAACCCGGGTCTTCATAGGATTCAGGAATCTAGCCTAGTGGCCTAGCAGCCACACAGAGAGATGGGTGGTGAGCACTCAGCTCAGTAGAGCAAGCAGTTTGGCGCCATGGCTTCAGTGATCATTGAATTGGGATACATCACATTCCATCCATTGGGTTTCCCCTCCTAACTTAAAAAATCTGTAAAGGAGACAGTGGTTACTTGGAATGTCCCTGTTCCATGTGAAGGTTTGTGGCTCCTCTGGTGGCTCATGAAGAGAGGAGTGAATCATGCAGTCAGCATTTGGGACAGAGGACAAGACAAACCCAACAAGTAAGGAGATTGTTGAGTGCTCACTCCAACTGTCATGCCCCTCCTCCTTGACTGCAGCTTTAAGACAAGGCTGTATCCAGATACTTACCTGCTGCGATTTCTCCAAGGCACATCAGAACTCCTCAAGATGCAGAAATATCTGGCCAATCTGCATTTGCAAAATGGTTCATCTTCTTGACAAGACAAATGTCCCTGTGTCCCAAAGGCCATTGGGATATTGCCAGGAGTCCTCTAAGCATCCCCAGGGAGGGAGCAGACTACAATCTGGCAAGTGAAATAAGAGCCTGATGATGGCATGGTGAGCACAATTTCACAGGGCATAACACCAGGATGCCACATTGACCATGCTGAACGTGGAATGGTTCAAAGCTTCCAAGGTGAATATTCAAAGGGGGACAGTAAGGATGTTTTGGGGGCAAGAAAAGCTGGAGATTGTTCATGCTGGAAAACAACTTCAAAATAGTGACACTATGAAACTCGTCATTGTTCATGGTCAACCCACAAACTCCACAATATATATTCAGACTCATCCTACACTACAAATATAGGAAGTAGCTATTGTCCTTTCATTCTGTATGCAACCATGAACACCGACCCTAATTTCCCTTGAAGTACATCAACTGCCTTCCAAATTCCTGTCACTTTTCTGTAGCTCCCAAGGGACAGCCACATATACGTATGCTGACTCACATTTTTTTGTGGCACAAGAACCATGAGCAAAGGCTGTGCTAACATCACAGTACCTACCCCACGACCTATAATTTAAACCCGTTGATCCTGTCATATGCAACTCTAAACCCCGGCTCTCTGAAGGAAGAGTGCACCACAATCTCAGAAATTTAATCCCCAAAAGGTCTATGAATATTCAAGTTTGAAGACCTTAAATTGGCAAAAGTTGAATATCAGAACAGAATTGCTACCTTAATAACCAACATTTTAATACAATCAATGAGAAGGAAAAGCGTTCCTCAAGTATTTGCAAATTGTCAAATCCGTTTTCTTTCTTGACTTGTTTCTATCCACCCCCAACATGCCATAGACCAAATGTCTCTGATTTCTTTCTTCCAGTGTCAGTTCTTGCAAAGAGTGGTTTTGTGTCAATCCTTACCATCCAAAGCACAATGCATTAATTCCCAGATCACCAGTAAACATGAGAGCAACTCCCAACCGAGTTGTTGTTATGCTTCACCCAATACTACACTGTGTCTCTAACTGGGTTCCATCAATTTAACAAGTATCTAAAAAAGGGCTCCATCCTCTTGACACTGTAGTTTGAATGATTTTCGTTGAGTGGGTTGTGAAGCTCTCGTGACCCCCCTGATGCACCCCATAGATGCTAACATTGATTCACCCCAAATCCTAACTTTATTCATCAAATAGTCACATGCAAGTCACTGAAAAGCTAACTGTCAGTGAAAGTCCAGGGAATAGAGTGGTGGTCTTTTGTGTTCACCTCTTGGTTTTCCAGTTGACACTGTGATTCACTTGGAAAGTGCTCAGGTGTGGAAGTCCCCTTCATTGGCAGAGAGAATGGTAGTGTTTCCATGAAGACTGGGGAGTTCCAGGTATAAGTGTAGTTTTCATTTTGAAATCCCTGGCACCGAAACCTGGTGAACAATGGGCAGTGGAGGAAAGTTGTGAAGAATTATTCACATAAGCCTCCTCATGAGAGACCCATGATCTCTGTCCTAAGGAGTGTAGAGTGAGGTCCTGGAAGTATTGCTATGAAGAAATGCAGGAGAGTGGGCATCACTGTTCACTTGGAGCACAGTTGCAAACTGAAAGGTGTCAGTGGAAATCGGTTGCATGTGAAACTGGTGCTCTTTTCCAGTGTTGATTCATTTTTGAGGAGAAGAGAAAAGAAAATAAAGAGGGGAGAGGATCCTGAATTGGTATTTTTTGTTTGTTTTGAGTTTCCACAACCCAACAGTGCTGGGGACTCGAACCTGTGTCTAGAGCTTGAGAAGCAAGTGCTCTACGTGATGGGCTATATTGCCAGCACCTGAAGGGTCTCTGAGTTAAAACACTTGATCACCTACAGTCGTACTTTGTGAAAATGCATACAGTCAAGCAATCATGGCCAAACCAAACAATGCCTGAAAATTTTTAATGCTCTTGTTCACAAAAATCCAGCAAAGAATTCTTTTGCATGTCAATACCCAAGGCTAGCGGTGTGTATTGGGGGAAAATTTTTTCACTCTTCATTTAAGGAGGAAAACGGATGTAGTTGATCCCTGAGCAGAAAATTTTTATCAGTTGTACTGACCCACGGGACATCAATGTAGGAAGGCGAACCTAAGAGAGAAGGAATGAAAGGGACAGGAGACACAGGGAGTTATAGCAAGAGAGGAATTCTTATCAAGCTGCAAATTTTTATTGTTCTCAAGGGTATTTATGCTGATGGAATGAGGCGTATGACGCGACGCAGGTTGGTTGGCTGTGTTTTTCTTTTGGGCTCTTGATAAGGTGCAAGTTCGAGCCGGCAGGAAGTGAAATCCAGGAAGAGAAGTGGGGGCGGTGCTGTAGGGAGAACTATCAGCTGTGAATGGTGAGGGGCATGCTCTGGGAATCGGAGCCATCAGCTGCATGGTGCCTGAGTCAGCTGCAGGGTGTTTGTGCAGGGGAGGTAACCGCTAAATGCTCCCTGGGTTACTGCTTATAGTTAAAGTCAGAACGTTCTCAGAATGAGAACCTCTTCTTGGTCCCTGACACAAGTTCATTGTTATAATTGAGGAAATTGAAGTAAAAAGAATAAATTTGCAAAGATACTTATGTGAAGAAATGAAAGACAGCCATCCAGTGTTTAGGAAGAAGAATACTAATTAAAAAAAAATCTGAAGATTAGGAAAGAAAATGAGTCTGGTCATGCAGAATGGGGAGCCTTGGCATGTGGGAAGAGAGGGACGGCAGAAACCATGGGGCTGTGGAATCACCAGAAGAGAAAACTCAACTGTAAAAATAAAGATGACAACCAAACCCTAGGTAACAGGTAAAATTTAGAAGGGAAGAGAACATGAACAAGGGCCCAAGGAGGATGATTTGGAGGTGCTGGCTTCTAGAAGGCATGGAGAAGAAAGAACTTCACAACACTGCACATTCCACAGCTCTTCAATGCTCACTATCACTTCAGATTACAAAATAAACTGACCTATGGTAATATGATTTTTGCAGGAAGCTTGTAAGAGTTTGCAATTACAGAAGTGTTACTTATTCCAACTAAATCCCCAGTAGAACAGAGCTAATGCATGATGATGATGTTAATTACCTATTTTTCAGTATCTAGAAGCTCAAGGAACTGTAACTCAAGAGAGTTCTTCTGTTCCTTGACATCCATTGGCACATCTAATTCTATCAATTACTCCTCTTGTTAGAAACCACTTTCCCATTCTCTGACAGCCAATTCTCAGACCCTCCTCCTTCTACCTGCACACTATTTTTTTAATCATAACAAAAACAGAATTATCAAGGAACAGAATCTTTATGCCATTGCATGATAACTACTTAATACAAATCAGTTTTTAAAAAGGAGTCTAGTGCTATGCCTTAGGGACTTAATAAATTTTGTGTTCATTTCTCTAACAAAGAAAAAAATTCCAGTAGATTTTAAACTCTAGAGAGCAAGCCTGATGCTTTTTTAAAATTCATAGGACCAAAAATAGTTTATCTGATTCTGAGTACTCATGAGTACCTGCACCCAAAAGAATACTGAGGTCAAACTTGAAAATAAACTTTCAATTCCTTTCCACCATCAATAAGATAGCTCTTAATTTTTGAAAATACACAAAACATCAATATTTCCCCAGCCTCATCCCCTTTCATAGCTAAAAGTCAGCAGTCTCAAAATACTGTATAGAAATTTTGCTCTGCTTGAAACAACTATAAAACCCACTAAAAACCAACATAAGCTAAGAGATAATCAGTAGCAGATATGCTACTTAGATATGACTAATTGTCATTATGAACTGCCAATAAAAACTTAAATCTTTTAGTCTCTGTGGGTTTCTTCTCAAATACATATTGTTCATACTTTATTAACATCAGTATTTTCCTTACTTTTTTTTATACTATTCGATTGTCACATCTGTTAAAAACTGAAAACAAATTAAAATAATATATCATGGCACACATCTTACTGATGCATTTTAAGAGACCGTTAAAAGACCAAAAATTAAATAAGCAACTTCCGACTTTCTATACTTTATATGGCCCTCTTTGTGTTCTTTTGAACATATTAGTATATTATAATTTCAAATAGATCCATTAAAAAATGCTTAATGAGTTTACTCAAGTTTGTAAACAACAGTTGTGAGAGCTACAATTGCAAATTTATCATGGCACAGAACAGTGACTAAAGCAACACAATCCCTCACTTTTTGGTTAGCAGCATAAAAACAAGTTTAATATTTTAATAATACATTGCCAGAAACTTCAAAAAAAAAGATACTATTTTAATTTCTGGCTATTTATCCTTTAGACAATTTTCAGTGCACATTATTATTTGCATCACTATTTTGACATTTTAAAGAAAGAAAAGTAACATGAACAATTTTGTAAGGTAATTTGCATAAATTGTCATATTTGCTTAAAAGGAAGAGCAAAAAAATCCAAGTTCTTGGATTAAGTACATGTGAGTATATGCAGACATCATTATTTAAAGAGTAATGGGATCTTGAACAATTTAATCTCTCTGAGCATGTTTACTAATCTGTAGAATAGGGAAAATGCTACTTCTTTTGGTGTTATGGGATAGCTACTACTATCCAGAATAAGAACTAAAATGCTATGAATGTTTTGGAATATTTTCAAGCACAGTTCCCACATAAAATGCTACATAATTTAGAGTAAGATTTCAGACTATAAATGCTTAGAAGTACACTGTTTATGATTTTCTCAGTTCTGCTTCCCTTGAAATTTGAGGAAACTAGCACCAAGATAAACATGAGAGTACATCTTTAAAAAGACAAAATAGCAATTAAACCAACAAAGCCTCCAGCTCTCTGCACAGAAAATACAGAATGCAACAGGGATTTGGTTCCTGTCTTAATAGTAAGCAGTATAGTATCCTTCCACTTCTGGGTTAACTCTATGGATTGCTTTTAAAAATATTTAAACCAGGTGATTCTTCCACACCACCACTGGTTTTCTGGTTTGCCTTTCTTTCAAAAATTGGTCACGTTATATTCAAGGGATTAAATATTTTCATCTGACCATATGGTAAATTAGAAAAAAAGTGTACTAAAAAAAATGTAAACTCTTTAGTAACCTTCTTTTTGAAGTCATCCAGTCACATGTAAACTGACCATTAAGCTTTGTGTAAACAGATTACTCTGCCTGTTTCATATAAAAGTATCACATCTGGCCTTGGACATTCTGAAATTTCACCATGTTATGTTTCAAAATACTAGCCTTTTAAAAACAACTGATAATAGAAAATTTATAATCCAAGCTCAGCATTAAAAAAAAAAATAACTTCATAGTTGTGCAGCTTTTAAAAAAAATGAGACATGTTAACAAAAGTAAGAGATATTTGTGGTTATAGTTGGCCAATAAAAGAATATACTACATATGAAAAAATATACTATACATGAAAAAAAAAAAAAACCCTGAATGACAAAAACACTTTAAGTCTGGTTACCCAGTAAAACAGGAAATCTGAGGGGACAGGGGAGAGGGTAGTTGATTCCTTTCTTGGCAGCTTCATTTTTTCTTAAAAAGCTAATAGTATTTTGAAAAAAACAACTATTCTTAAAAATGCATTCCTTCCAAATTCTACCCCAAATTCTTCTAATTTGTTCAAAACGTAGTTATGATTTCTAAAAAATAAAGACAGGAAATATGGAAGCAAGTAATAACTGAAAGGAAAATCCTGAGTTCTACTTCTGGGTCCTCCCTAAGCTCATGTTTACAGCAACCCAAGCAATAGAACAGGTACAGTACTAACTACCAACAGGAGTACACTCACTCACATAGCCAGAAAAAGATAGAAAACATAGTGCCTGCTCTCAATGTTTTGAGTCCCTCCCCAGTCCCAGGCATTGAGAGCCCTAGGTCATTTGGATTCTTTTCCTTCAAAACCAACAGAGTAGGGCTGGGTGGTGGCTCAGGGGTAGAGCACTTGCCTAGCATGTTCGAGGCCATGGGTTGGATTCTCAGCACCACACATAAATTAGTTAATAAAACAAACATGCATCAACAGCTAAAAACAAATTAAAAACAAAACAAAACCAAAATGAGAGTCACTGGAGGATCTGAAAAGGCTGGGGCATATGGCAGAACCCTGTGCCCCAGCCTTGGCCTCTTAGGTCCTCACCCCTGACCTTGGCTGCAGGACTGACTGCACACTCGCTGCCTGACCTTTGCCAGGTCCCTGGGCTCCATGTCCTCAGCCCAGACCCAAGCCCAGGACTGGATGAGCACCCGGAATTCCTGGCATCCAGTCCAGCTATGCCCAACCCCTGAGGCCTCTCTGTCTAGGATCCCCAACCTCCAGGCACAGACCCCTGAGGTCGCTCTCCAAAAGCACTCCCACTGCCCCAGGACACACCAACCAAGGCCACACACAGGGTGGAGACCTTATCCCAGTGCAGCCTAACACAAGGGAGGCAGCCTTACCCAAGGGAGGTGGCATTACTGAGTGCGGCGGTGGCCTTCCCAGAGGGCATTGACTTTACCCAAGAGCAGCAACCTGATGTTGTGCCCAAAGGCTTGAGACCCCACAGAGACCACCAGAGACCACGATCAATGCAAGTAACAAAGAGTCATTTATTAGCAAGCTTGAGCCTGGTCCTCTGCACCCTCGATATCCAGTGACACTAAGAGGCCCCAAGCCCTCATTTAGCAGGGTTTTTATAATGAAAGACAAGCAGTTTTACAGTGTTCTTTTAATTGGTTAACATTTGAACAGCTAAACATTAGTCCTCCTCTGGTTGGGTCCTGCCAATCTATTTGATTCTCATTGGGTCCCACCAGAACTGAACAGTCCTAGTGGAAGAAGGCAGGAGGGAAGGGGTGAACTATGCAGGAGATGAGTCGGGGCTAAGCCCCCCCTGTCCTTGATAGATAAGGTTTCCAGGCAACCGCACATTCCTCAGTCAAATATCTCTTAACAACCTTGGTAAGCACAGAGGCGCAGCAGTCCTGTTTGTCCTGTATTGCCTGCATCCGAGTGATTGAGACAGTTAGCAGCACAGATATCACCCTGTTCTCAACATTCTACTCTTTACAAGAACATTTAGAGAGCCAATCTTGGGTCTCTATTGTTTTAATTCTTGCTGCTTAATGGGCTGATATTGGGTCTTTAGCACTATTAGCTGTACTGTATTTATTCTATCTTTAACAAAAGCAATTAACTTATTGATTATACAAGGTCCTATAGTTATAGATAGTAACAACAATATTAGGGGTCCCACTATAGCGGACACCAGAGTAGTTAATCAAGGGGAAAAATTGAACCAGGATTCAAACCAGCTCTGACTATCTTCCGATTCTTTCTTTCTGTTTTTTAGTCCTTCTCTGACTTTTGCCATGGATTCCCTCACTACTCCAGAATGATTAGCATAAAACTATCATTTTTCTCCCAGGGCTGCACATAGACCTCCTTGCTTACAGTCTTTAAAGGCAGGTAAACTTGGTAATTAATGAGCTTAGGAGATCCTTAACATTTTATTCTCCCAGGGGCAGTCTCCAACTTCCAGAGGCAGATGGCCTTCATGGCCTTCATTTCCTCAATTTGACCCAATCCCATCTTTCTATACTAACTGCCTGTCCCCAATTCTTACTTCATTTACCCCTCTAATACTAGAAACTCCTTCACTGCTGTAGGGAAAATGGGTGATGACCAATCTGGCTTCTTTGAGCTGGAAGTGGGCAGCGTGGGGCAAGCAGTTTGGAGTTCCCTTTTTAGAAATTGGGTCAACTGAGGGGTCCAAGGTAGAAGTCTGGTTGGGGAAGAGCAGGCTGTAAAGGCATCTGGGGTTGGGTGCTTCTATGAGAGAAGAACAAAAAGACATGAGTAATGAAATGAGATTGATACAATATAAATGTTGTGGAATTTGGAACATGCCAATGAATATCATAAAGATGACAGAAGTCAATAATTCCTCACCAGTTGGTGGAAGAACTGAGAAGTTGTTCCCATAACAAGGCCTAGCAAATGCTGGAGGGGACAAGGCCTTTATTTGGGGACTTTAACATTGTCCAGTTTATGAGGAATGTAAACACAATATTTAACTCTTAATGTCATTGAGATCCCCAGAAAATATAGTTAAGCTACTTCATGTCATCTTATTTTATACAATATCCCTTTATTGGTATAGCCTGTGTTAAGTAGAGATCTCTATATTTCTGTTACTTAGGGTTAGATACTCATACTAACAAACATAGATAAAGCCTACCTGTGACTGTAGGCCTTAAACTGACTAAAATCTTCTGACTCTGGCAGTTTCCCTTGATAGTTATCAGGCATATTTGCCTAAGAATCTTTCTTTTGTAGCTTCCACTCTTAATTTTAGTGGGTTAACACAAGTGTACATCTTAAGTTACTTTTAACTATTATTTCTTTTAAATGCCCAAGAATGGCTAAATTTTGGTTTTAACTGTTTTGCTGGGTGTCCAAGATCAAGCTGGTCAAATTGACCTGGTTCCTGTCTTGTTAAAGAGTCAGTTGAGTTTCCACAGGGGTCACTCATAGAGAACTTAAGTGCAGCTTCTTAGCTCCATTAGTGCCATTGGTTAGGCAGGGTCTTCTCGATGAGGTGGCTTTCCTTGAAAGCATTAGGGGTGTCTCCCTTTATCCATGACCCTCCTCTGCAGCAGATGCACTGAGTGATTTTCATCCTCTAGTCTCAACAATCTCCTTGATCAGGAGGTTGTGTGACCCAGAGTTGCAGCACTCCTTAGAGAATTTCTCCCTGGGTTCAGGCTGACTTTGAGGGCAAGATACTGTTTATTTTTTTTCTCTTGGCCTCTATATGTAATTCCAATTTCTAAGTTTGATCTTAATCATCCAGCAAGCCAGTCTCACCAGTCATAAAGTAAGAGTACTGGGCTTTAACTTTAATGTCCATAACTTTACAGTCATTTACTTTTTTATTAAAGTACTTCCACATACTATCTGTTTTGAAGGTGATGGCCTATTATCACAAGTTACCTAGGTTGTATGTTCTGGAAGCATTTACTTCTGAAAAACAGTAACAGGCAACCATTTTACAAAATGAAATTAGCAAGAGTAAAAGCATATTTAGCTTGTATAATAGTTATCTTGAATTTTGGTTGAGTTCTGCATTATATACCCTGTTTGAGATCACAGTAATCTTTACAACAAACATCAAACTTTTGAGCACAACTTTAAATGAGTTAAAGTCTGGCTTACTTTGGAGTCATTCTAACATGTAGCAGGGTGAGGCAGAGCCTTATCTCAGGTAAGGCAGGGCTCTTCACAAATCTTAAGTAAAATGTTCTAATCATAAAGCTAATTTTTGTCCCTTTTGCCATGACCAGCATAACCAAATTTTCAAGTTCAGGGGGGGTCAAAGGAGTATGAGAAAATAAAGGTTTATAAACACAGATTTTGAAAATTAAGCTGAGATCAGATGAAGCTCTGTTCTCTGATGAAAATGCAGACCTAAACAGTTATGTTAGCAATCTTTATACATGTCTTATTATTAGGTTAAAGACTATGTAAGCATTATTCTTTGTTTTCAGGAGAGTTACAGAGACTAGATAACATCTACATAACTTTTTCCCACAACTGCAAAGTGCAATGTTAGTAATTCAGTGTAGCTGTCAAAGAAGTCCACTGTCCAAAGTTACTGTAAGGTGGGCAGGAACTAGAGAAGGGAACTGATGAAACACTGGTTATCTAGCAAAACAATTTCTTTCTGCCCAAGAGCTGTGTGCCTGAGAGATCAATGTAAGAGCTGATAGGACTCCTGTACAGAGCCTCCCCAGGGAGGCTACTGCCACAGCAGGTAGGCATCTTGTGCTCCTACACAGGAACACTTCCAGGCACTAGGCATGCTACAGTCATGAAGTCAGAAACCCCAATCTGTCATTGTTGTTCCATTTTTGCTATTGCGCATTACGCTCTTTCTTAAATGTCATTTTAAGAAATTTACATATATTGATTTCTGAGTTCATATGAACATTAGTTAACACAGTCTAACATTATATCCAAAACACGAATCAATCAAAGAAAGGCTGAGAGAGCTTTTAACTTTTCTTTTGTGTAGCAAAATGCTTTCACTTTCTACAATATGAACCTTTAAACAAATCAGGCTGTCACTAACTCTTAGATATACATTTACATTTAAATTTTTATCTCAGTGAAATAAGTAACCAATTTTACATATACCTTACTGATAATATGTCCCATAATAGAACATTAAATGATAGAAATAAATCCCCAATAAAATGTACTCTTTAAGTTTAATATTACCAGTACAGACAAGTTTATTCTGGAGAATAGCAGCTTGACAAATTTTCTGCTTTAAAAACTTGTATACCTGGAAAATATGAATACATTTAACATACAAGGAGTGACCATTTCACAATTACCTAGACACTTTAATCTTACTAAATTCAGTTTTTAAAGAAAAATTTAGACTCTGTAACATAGTACAATACTCTTAACAGTTGTTTAACCATAATTGTATAAACCCCAATTTTTAAGACTAATTATTTTAAAGAATAAAACTTAATAGACACAAATTTAAGAGTAAATTAGTGTTTCTAAGAAATCCTTGTTATTTTACCATGTCATTTTACCATATAGATTAAACTTTGGCTTATATCAGAACATTAGTATTTCACCTTAGGAAAAACCTTAAATAGCTTTAGCTGTCTCACATACATACAACCAACTTAGTTACACACAGACTTGTTGAAACTTGCCCTTTACTTACACACAGACTTTCTTAGCACTTACTTAGACCCTCATGTATTCCATCACACAGGCACTTTCTTACCCAGAAACATTTTCTTGTCCTTTTTATTAAATATATTTCCAAACCCAGACCTTTTATTTTCTCTTTCCTATCTGTTGACCCCTTTTTGTCCACATTCTGAAACAACTCTTATGAAATATTTGAATTTAGATAAATCACTCTATTTTAACAAGATAAAATACTTTGTGGTTTGTAGTACTCTAACTGAAACACAGTGAAAGGGGAGATGGTAACTCTAAATACAAATCTAAGAGCTCCTTGGAGCTTTGCAGAACTGGAGGGGGAGCAGGGGGAAGTGGTAAGGGAAGAGATGGAACACTCACCCTCTGGGTTGAGGTTTTATCTGTTAGAACATAACTCTTAATAACCTTGTTTTTAGTAACAACACAAAGCGATTTTAAGCACTTTTTAGTTTCCATCCTATGAAACCACCAATAATGTTTAAGTATGTTACTCCATGGAATTTAAGGAGTTAAAAGTACTTGATGTCATTTAACAATTAGCATTTTAACTTTGCAAATTAATCAGATGTAACTAACAAACACATTTGAGTAATCCCATACATGTTAACTCTAATTCACTTATTCTGTAAAAACCAAGATATCAGACAAGTGTCCTGAACAGTATTTGCTGTCTCTTTCCTGTTGAAGAAAAGTCCTAGAAACAATTGATATTAGACATTGTTTAACATCAACATTCCATTAGTTTGACCCCCTAGAGACTTGCGAGTTATTTCTAAAGACATTTTACTTTTATTAGTTTACCCAATTTGAATCAAACCCTTTTAAATCACGTGAATAAAAGTATTTGGATCCATTTTTAAATTTTAATTTTAAGAGCACTCAGTTTTGATACAGACAAAATGTGACATTAGCACGACATACAAATAATACAAAATCAAAGGCCTTGAAACTTTATAGGTGAATCTCCATTGCAATGTAACAGATGCTCAAAAACTCTAGTTGAATAAAAAATAGAACTGATCAAAAAGAAAAAAATCATTAACCTAGGTATGCAGGATCAAAATTATGAGCTCAAAAATACAGCATTAGAGAAAAACAAAACAAAACAAGAATCCTAGAGAATGAGTTAGTTCTGTGTAGCAGCCCAGGAGTTTAAAACGGACACCTTTTTTTTTTTCTTTTCTTCAGGTCACCCTCCTTTCCCGGTGAGACTGCTGCAGTTTACATTCCAATGCAGGCTACAGCAAGGCCAGGCAGGGGGGGGGGATCACCTAGGACTTTTTAACCCTTTTTCTTCCTGGTTGAGAAATCAGGTTAGGTTTGAATGCAGAAAATCACAAAACATTATTTCTTACTACTTTTGAGGAATGGAGCTGCTGAGCTCTCTGCCTAGGGGGATTGGAGTAAACAAATCTCTCAGGAACAAGGAGAAGGACTGTAAAGTACCCTGCAATGAGTATCCCTAAGCCTAAGATCAAATTAACACAATGAAGAATTTAATATGAGACAAGAGTAATGACCATACGGTACAATACACAGACAGACAGACATATAGCGTGCTAAATCAGAAATTGGCTAGCTGGTATTTTGTCAACAAAAACAATTCTGATTGTGACAAAGAGTCTCCCAGATGCAACACAAATCTGACAAGATGCAACACAAAGGCTTCCCAGATGTGACAGAGTCATCCAGATGCGACACAGCCATCTAGATGCAGCACAAAAGCTTCCCAGATGTGACAGAGTCACCCAGATGTGACAGTCACCCAGATGCAGCACAAAAGCTGCCCAGATGTGACAAAGAGTCACCCAGATGCAACAGAGTCGCCCGATGGGTCGAGGGGACGTCTCCCAAGACTCTGCTGGGGTCCTATAGCGTGTCCACCAGGACTTTGCCAGTCCAGAACCAGAACCTGCAGGCAATCCAGACCAGAAAACATGCAGCAATGCCTTACTCACCAGCCAAATGTGTCACTTATGACTCTATGATCAGGTGTCTGGGTGGGCTTGGGGCATCCCAGTGAGCCCCCATATGTTGTGCCCAAAGGCTCGAGACCCCACAAAGGCCACCAGGGACCACGATCAATACAAGTAACAAAGAGTCATTTATTAGCAAGTTCGAGCCTGGTCCTCTGCACCCTCAATATCCGGTGATGCTAAGAGGCCCCAAGCCCTCCTTTAGCAGAAATTTTATAATGAAAGGCAAGCAGTTTTACAGTGTTCTTTTAATTGGTTAACATTTGAACAGCTAAACATTAGTCCTCCTCTGGTTGGGTCCTGCCAATCTATTTGATTCTCATTGGGTCCCACCAGAACTGAACAGTCCTAGTGGAAGAAGGCAGGAGGGAAGGGGTGAACTATGCAGGAGATGAGTCAGGGCTAAGCCCCCCCTGTCCTTGATAGATAAGGTTTCCAGGCAACCGCACATTCCTCAGTCAAATATCTCTTAACAACCTTGGTAAGCACAGGGGCATAGCAGTCCTGTTTGTCCTGTATTGCCTGCATCCGAGTGATTGAGACAGTTAGCAGCACAGATATCACTCTGTTCTCAACACTGATATGAAGGAAGTGTGTGGTCCTGCACGTGGTCCAGGTACTAGGTCTCTTCTAGCTTTGAACAAGCTAGAAGCAAATGCTCCAACAGCTCTGGCGCTGGCAGAGTGATCAAGTGGGGGACAGTTCCTGCCACTGCACGGGCTGAGAGCTGGGCATGTGCAGAAGGCTGTGGCGGGTTGGACACACCCCTGCGTGGCTCCAACCACTGTGAACTCACCCTGTCTGGAACCCCAAACCACTGAGCTCTGCTCTAGGACCCTGAGGTGACTTTGGAGAGGAGATCCTGTGAGAGCAAAGCCCTTTCTCTCACCCTCCTGCCCATGTGGGGACACCTGCAAGCACGCTGTCACTGCATGGTCCAGGGTGAATCTCTGCGGAGGTCCCGGGGATGCAGGCACTTCAGCATCCCCACCACACTTCAAGGACTGGGCTTCCTGGTACTGGGCATTGTCAGCTTACTTTTCTAGGTCAGAGACATGCCTGGCAGGGAGAATTTCGAGACACTTATTTGGAGGTTCCTCGCTAAAGGGTCTAAAGTGTTCTGGGCTTTCCCATGATGGGGTCATTTTAAAGTGTCCCCTTAGGGGACAAGTGCTGCACTGCCCACCCCCCTTGCAGCAGCTGGCGCCCCTTGGTCCTTGATCTTCTAAATGTGTGCACTCCAAGGAGCTGCCCGCAGTGTGCCCTATGAGCGGGGATCAACCTGGGAGCCCCCTCCACACCCCCTACACCTGCCAGCCAGTGGGGGTCCATCAGAGATTTCCTCCACTGCCCACACCAGTGCTTGCTGTGTCCCCTGGGCCTGGGCAGGTTCACCTGCTGGCCGGGCTGGACCAGAGCAACAGTTCTGCATTTTGCAGATCTGTTTTCAGGGGGCAGGATGCAGGAGCTGAAAGCCTCACCCAGTGCTGGGGGGTTCCAGGCTAAATTGTCTGAACATGTTGTCCAAAATGGGAACTATCACATAGTCCTTTGACAGGAAAATTGGTGGAACTTTGTGAACTATTTGAACACCTGATGCTTAGGCATGAGGAAAAGCCAACTGAATAACACCAATTAATTCCATGAACTTACAGTTGAATGAAAGAATCCAGACAACAGAAGAACAATATGAAGTCTAAGTGCAGCACACCAGCACTGTTAATCTCTGTGGAAAAGATAGGCGACCAGCTACTTCAGTAAGTTTTGACCGGGTTTATCATGAAGGAACCTCTGGGTTGCTAAAAGGTTCATGTCTTTGTTTTTGGTGGTGATTTCATGGTTGTGTTCATCTCACAAAAATTCATAAAGCTATACATATATAATTTGTCTATTTCTATGCATGTGGGTTTTATTTCAACCAAAAAGCTACTGAAAATTAATTAGCAGGTCAGTTTGCAGCATTGGATAATGTAAACTGAAAGTTCCTTTGATTGCCAGCAGCACTTACAGAGTCAAAGGCAAAGGACAAGACATCAAGTGTGGGTGTGTAATCCCATGGAGCTGATGATCTTCAGGGAAGAGTTAGTGAGCACAGTTGTCTTTGGTATTTCTGGGAGATGGGTTCAAGGAACCTTCCCATCCCCTCCCAAATACCAATATTCTGAAGTCTTATATAAAGTTACATGTAATTTACATATAAACTACCTTATTCTTCAATATATTTTAAATCATCTCTAGATTACTTATAATACCAAATATAAATGCTATGTAAACAGTTTTCAGACTCCATTGTTTAGGGAATATTAGTAAGAAAAAAGTCTGTACAGATTTGGTACAACTACAATTATTTTCTAAGTATTTTTAATTCTGAATTTTTTGAATTTTTGAATGCAAACCCAACGTGTCAACTAGTGTTCTGAGTTATTTGCATGTGTCAATTCACTGAATTCTTATAACTCTGAGGTTGGGGTTATTATCTCTGAAGATTAGGGGGTTGTTTTATTAATTATCAAACAGCCATTAGTGGGGGAATCTACATTAGAATCCAGCCAGTCTGGACCTAAATTCTGGATTATTAATTATAATTTAAGACTGTTCTTCAAGTTAACTGTATCATAGTATTCAATAATTCTTTAAACAGTCACCACTTATTTCAGTAAATGATCACAGTCAATTATAAAAAGCTTTCCAAATGATCAGTCATATTTGTAGAGGCCATAAATGAAACCTACTCTTGATATTTATTTGGTTTAGAATTACAAATGAGTTTTTTTTTTTCTTACAGGATAACATACTATTATGTTGAGATCCTGGCGTGGGGCATTTTTTTTTTTGACTTAGGAATAGAATGACATCTTTCATGCGTTAAGTAAAGAATACAGTACGATTAAAGAGAAGTGACTTTTTAGTTAAGAGTTTATTTTGCCTATGTTCTCAAATGATATCCATGCTACATTTAGCATAATTACTCAATCTATAAATTATTTTAGGTAAGGAAACATGTCTGAGTTCATTTACTTCCCATACCATGATTCTTTAAGAAAAAAACAAAACAAATAAAATCTCTATTTTTGATAGTGATTATTAATTGGTGTAATTGACTTTTTTTTTTACTGCTTTTGCATACCTCTTGGTAAAACAAAACTCAAGAATTATTCACACAATCAACTTACATTGACAGGCCTTCCTATATTTTCAGGTTATATACTTAAGAAAATACTCATTTACTAAATGGATATTTAGTGCTAAATAAAGGTAAAACATTGATTAAAGCTAAAAAAAGATTCTCTTCCTAGAGTTTTTATACAGAAAAAGGAAACATAAAATTTGAAGATAAGTACTTTGTAAAAAAAAATAAAGAAGGCTCAGGGAATGTGTGGTAAAAATGGGTCAGAATTTCAGATAGCACGTTGGTCAGCATGTACATTACAGTACATTAGGTACTGTAACTGAATACATAAGGTCGTCCACTTACAAAGAAGAAAGGTTTATTTTGGCTGACTGTTTTGGAGGTTTTTTTCCATGACTGGTTAGACCACTGTTTACAGGCCTGTGGCAAAGGAATGTGTACCATGGCAGCACTGTGGCCAAACTTCATCTCCTGACTGGGATACACACCTCCATGGTAAAGATCTTCTGCAGGGCCCACTGCTTCAAAGTTCTGCCACCTCCAATGAGCACCAGCTAGGCACCAAGTCTTTAACACGAGGACTTTGGGATGACCCAAACCAGATCCAAACCACAGCAGATGGGGGTCAGAAAAAGCCCCATCAACATGATTAAATTTTGGTCCAGATCTAAAGGTGATAAGAGAGAAAGCATATGGAAAGACTGGGGCACAGAATTGTATGCAGAAGGAATACCCAGTACAGAGTTCTTGAGGTCACACTGTGTGAACACATATTAGGACCAGCACAGAGGCCTCAAGCAGAGTGAGTTGGTGAGGAACTGCAAGACATGAGGTGAGAAAAATAACAGGTTCAGATGGTGTTGAGAAATACATACCTCATTAGGGGCTTTGACCTGGAGCAATATGGGAAGGCTTTTTATTGTTTTGAGAGTGATATGTACTGGTTTGCATGTTAGTAGGGTGACACTGGCTTCTGTGTTGGGAGCAGGCTGTAGGCCACAAGGGATCAGAGGCAGGGAAA
The DNA here is from genome assembly GCF_902686445.1 of Sciurus carolinensis. Taxonomy (NCBI): domain Eukaryota; kingdom Metazoa; phylum Chordata; class Mammalia; order Rodentia; family Sciuridae; genus Sciurus; species Sciurus carolinensis. The sequence continues at coordinate 3,008,930 of NW_025920125.1, read as the reverse complement.
GTGTTGAGGGGGTATCCCAATAATCCAGGTGAGAGGTGATGGGTGATGCTGACTATGGTGGTGGCCATTGGAGTGTTGAGAGTAGCTAGACTCTAAATAAATTTGGAAAATGAAGAGAAATGGAATTATTGAGAGGCTAGAGGTGGATTGTAAGGGAAAATGAAATGACCGCAAGGTTCAGAGTTGAAACTGTGTAGTTTACACTGCTGAGGAAAAACTCAAATACTCAAGATTTGGGAGGGTTGGAGGTCAGATGTTCTTTGTGGAACATGCTGAATATACATGATCACTGAGAAAGGAAACAGGATAGGGACATTTTGATTGACACACTCAAAAATACTAAATCCTAAGAGTGACCTGGATCTTCTGAGTCCCAGAAGGGTCTTTTCTCCTCACATCACACTGATGGTCCAAAATTTCTGTTGTGCAAGATAATAAGCACATCCATCTCCCCTCCTTGCCTTCTGAACAAAAACCAAGGTCAACATAAACATCATTTGGCTTGCTAAGGGAAGAAATGGTCTATATGCCTGCAGGTTCTAGCTGATACTCATAGCAGGAGCTGAGGGAGGACATATGGGCTGGATCCCAGGGGCGCTAGATCAAAGAGTGGAGCATCAAGCTGGATAAGAGAAAGCTGGTGCAGAAGACATCTCACATGTCATAGGAATTAACACTCCACCAAGGACCTGGGAGATGTACTACCATGTTGCTAGATTGGCTTTTCAAAGCCTAGAGAAACATTGGTTCACTCTAGGGTAAGATGTACAGAACTGCCACTGCAGACAGTAAGAAAGAAGTGGGCACAGAACTAGTAATCCTTGGAATGATGATCTTACAAGGGCCAGGGCACTCACACCATAAAGAGACATGATCTCTTGCCAACTCTCTGGGCCTGATGAAGTTCTTAGTCTCAGAAGCAAGGACTAAAAGAGAGGCCAGTTTACCTCAAGGGAGTTCCCTCCATTAGCAAGTCAAGCCTATGCAACAATTGTCCCTGCTAATCCTTTCACCTAAAGATCTATGGCCATGTACTTGGAGAACAAGTGCCCTGGCTAGAAAAGAATGGGCAAGCATTTCAAGATAGTCCTATAGTATCTAATTTGATACTGAAGGACTGAAGCTCCATAGCAGACTGTTCAAGTGGCCGAGGATAATGGCAGGTCACAAATGGAGCCCCATCCCCAGATGCTCTCTTGGTTCTACACACTCACCTCTCAGTTACATGCCACATCTCTGTAGTTATGATGGAAACAGAAATGTTCTGGAATCTTGGCTAGCAGCATGAGTTCATAAAGTGGGAAACATAAATGGAATTTTCTATAACTTCTTTCTTCCAATGATCCAAGTAGTAAATCCAAAACATGGTTTTCTGGAGGGAATGATAAAAATCAGAGGATGTGAGGCTGTTTGTCTACATAATTTTCCATGTAATTCACCAGTGTGGACCCTAAAAGTGACTCAGAAAGTTGACAGTGGACAGCAAAAAACTCAAAACAAGTAATGTTTCCAACTGTAGCTCCTATACCACAATAAAGGATTCTGGCCTTAGGAGATTAACACAGACTCAAATACAGGTGCAGCATCCCAAATCCATAAATTTGAGACCTGAAATTCCCCCAAATCAGAAACATTTTGTAGATCAATGTGCCACTAGAAATGGAAATTTTCACATCTGACCTCATGTGACAGGTCAAAATCAAAATGTAAGTGCACTAAACCTTAGTACAAAATCACCTTCAGGCTGTCTGTATAAGCTATTTATAAAACAAGCGAATTCTGTGTTTAGACTTAGGTCCCATCCCCAAATACTACAAATCTCTTAGTATATGTAAATATTGCAAGATACCCAAAATTCCAAAACAATTCTGGTCTCAAGCTTTTTGGATAACTGCCACATCGTTTGAAGTCCCTGACATGGCACAGGTGTTCTTCTCCATCCCCAGAAGAAGCAGAATCTGGAGCAGTTAATTTTCCAGTGAAAAGGAAGAGATAGGTGATCTAAATTCTTGCTCTGTTAATCCAGCTCTCCATTTTCATGCACTCTTAAGTGACCTGTATATTTGGACCTCCCTCAGATCATCACACTAATAATGCATGTGCATGCAGATGAATGGATAAACAAAATATGGCATACATATATAATGGAATGTTACTTAGCCATTAAAATAAGAATGTTTTTGACATTTTCTGAAAAATGGATCTGGAGACTATTATCCTAGGCAAAATAAGCCAATCCCCAAAACCAAAGGTCAAATGTTCTCTCTGATATGTGGATGCTAACACACAAGTGTGGGGGTGGGAGAAGTTCAGAAGATTATATAAAGGGGCATGAGAGGAAGGAAGAGTGGATGGGAAAAGAGAAGACTGAGGAGTGATTCTGACATACTCTCCTATGTACATGTGCAAATATCTCACTGTGAATTTGTATATCATGGACAACCGCAAGATGGGGATCTTAATAGAATAAAATGTACTCCACATTTGTATAAGTAAGTAAAATTATACTCTACTCTCATTATAACTAAAAATAACAAAAATAAAGAATAAAGAAAAAAATTATGTTGATGGAATTACCCTGATGAGAACAGAGAAGCAAGAAGTGACAGGTATTTTGGAGGCCTTGGAAAGACATCTGCATTTGAGAGGTATAATATATATCTAGCAAAGATTCAGTTGATGAAGTGCTTCTGGACCCAGCAATCTAACAGGTGCCCATTTACAAAAAAGGAAAAATCATGGCATCTTTCATTTCCCGACACTGACAAGAAACCCATTGCCAAAATGGCCTTTTTAGGTTGTGGGACCTGCATATTCCACAATTGAGAATGCTTCTCTTATCTGTGCATTAAGAGACAAGGGAGATGGATAAACTAGCATTGGGCAGCAGGACAAGAATGAAGACTTGCAGGGTACTGGATCAAGCCCTGTCATCTGCAGCAGAGAACACTACAACCAGAACCATAGTCCTAGTAGAGATGGAATCCCTCCATATGAAGTCAGAGCTGACCACCATGGATCAAATCCTATGAGTTTCTCAGGTCATAATATCAAGCAGAACTGAAAAAATCCATCCTAAGATGGAGGGTCCAAGAGTCAGCATAGAGGGGACAAGTGAGTCATTCAAGCAGGCAGCCAGGAGCTTCAGGAGCTCCATGACTTCTTGATTGGTGGGGAGGAAATAGTACCTCACCCTCATCCACCCTCAACTGACACAGATGAGGTATGTGTGGGGCTCTCCCTTCCAGCTACAGTGGAAGACAATTTACAACTTAGTTCATAAATAGTTGCCTCAGTGTCCAGTAGAATCTGCAAGTGGTTTTTAGGACAACACTTACAGAGGGCTCTGAAGGTGCAGAGAAAAGAAATTCTGATAGACAGAACTGCAGGGACATAGTGCAGGTGGTTCTCCACTTTGTATGAAGAAAAAATTGGCCAAGGGAATAAAATATATGGGTCACTGGGGAAAATCAATAGCTTCTTCTCAGTCAGGAACAAGGAGATGGAATATCTGGAAGGTCAGGGACAGGGAGGTCTGAGGCAGAAACATGTTATTAGATTGGTAAGAGTTAGTATGGAGTTTGAAGGTCTTAATCTTGCATGGTAACACCTGCCAAAGAGTACACACACACAAACACACCATGGAAAAGGCATTGAATTTTCACCCAGATATGATGATCAGCCTATCTTCTGCCTTCCCAGGACTGACAAAATAGTCATTAATGGAATAGCATCAATAGAGGGGTTGAGGCATTTGTTACACCCAACAGCACAAACTCCCTTTAAAACCAATATGTTAGTCCCACAGCACATGTATATTCTGCTGCCAAAAGAAACATATATTGATTCCTTTAATATAATACATTTGTCAAGGAAACTCACCAGCCATAGGACCACTCTAGGAGGGGAAACAATTCAATTTGGCTGGAATCAACATATTCAAGGTATGAGTTTGTCTTTCCTGCCTTCAGATCCTCAGCCAGTACTGTGTGAGGTCATCTAGAATGTTTTCTGTACAAACAAGTCCTCGTCCAACTTACTGTACCCAGAAACCCACTTATGAATATAACTATAGGAACACAATCACAAACTTCATGAAGAGGATGGATTAGTATATAGTCCATAAATTGATATGCTGATGGAGGGATGGAGGGACATGACTAAAAAATTAGCTTGGAGGTGATACCCTCTCAAGATCAAGTGCCTTCCTGGAAGGCAACATAGGCAACATTATATAATGCTTTGTCCTCAACAGTTTGAATACATTGAACTAAAATGTTGAATTAGAAGTAATTTCTTTTACCATGACTCTCAGTGACTGACTTGTATAATTTGTACATTTCCTACCCCCCAATTTAAATTATCAGAGAGTCTGATTTCCAAAGTGAGAAGGCTTCCACCAGGAGACACTGTAAGAGTCCTCTTAAACTTTAAGCTCTGACTACCTTTCACTTGGGCTCCTCATGCTGAGATTCCTTCCCTGATGAAGTCACTGACACTGATCACTGGAAGCAGTAAGGCTGTTACTAGATCCTGGGGACAGGAAAGGATTTATTTGACACCCAAGTGGCACATTAAGGTGACTTCTAGATGTTCCTGGCCAAAATTTGACAACAAATCAATAGGTCACCACCCAGAGTATCTGAAGGCCATGGTGGTCAGAGGCTCAGATGCTTCAGTGATGAAGATGTGAATCATGCCACCAAGTAAACCAGAGTATTGGACAGAAATGGAGAGGACAGGTGTGAGAGTAGGTAACCACTGCACTTAAGACACAGCAAGTGGATTCAAGCTGTCGGAGTACAGAGTACAGCAAATACCATGATATGACACTCCCTTTCCTCCCTTGAGGATGAGGGTATTCACTTTATTTCCTGCTGAGAGCACTGGGATCTGACAGACCTAAGGAGAATCTATTTCTCAGATTTGGCCTCAGAGTCATTCAACCCAAAGTCATACTACAAGGGACAGCTCATATTCACCCAGGCTGAAAGCAGGACAAACTGGAGGGCAATCTAGGACCAAGCTCTCTGCAGGATGGGCTGCAGCATCAGTCACAATTGCAATTCAACTGTATTACTGCCCTGAAGTTTGACTTCTTCCTCTGCCCAAATCTACCTCCCTTGTAGCTCAAGATAATGTTCTCAAGATCACACCAGAACAATGTGAACAGAAATTCCTATCCCAGGATCTGTCTCCTGGGGAACATAACTCATAGCAAGGACATGTTGAGATGAGTCCCAGTCAGCTCAAGGTAACAACTGGTGGTGATTCTGGGTATTCTGGTGACCATGGAGCTTGCTCTTGACCTCTGCTAGCAAAGACAGGATACCTTGGGGAGTCTGTACATTTCTTCTGATAGTCTTTGATCATATTACTCTATTTTGGACCTGCAATGGGCATGATTTAGAAAGAAGCAAGAAAGCTTTCTTGAAACCACCTGTGAGCTGAATTGTGTTAGATGAAAGACTGGAAATGCTAACAAGGAATTTGATAAAAGGTGTGCCTTTGGCAATAAATTGCATTTTTTTTGTGGTGCTGGGGATTTGAACCCAGGGTCTTGTGCATGTGAGACAAGCACGCTACCAACTGAGCTATATCCCCAGACCCAATAAATAGCATTTTTAATGGTGCTGGTAGTAGTTGAAAGATTATAACACAATGAGAATGTCAGAATCAATTTTTATTAGTGCCATGAACAAGATACACTGTATTTAAATTAGCTTCATTGCATTAGTATTTTTGTAAGTAGTCTCTCTGGAAACAATGACATATCCAATGTATTTTAAAAAAAAGGACTAAATACCTTGCCAGTGTTCTCAAGAAAACAACCATAATTTGATACAGGGGAAAACATGTCACAGTACCCAAGGGTTCTCAGAAATTCAGAAACACGATTGTAATTCTGAATTCCAACAAAACTGTAGAATAAGTTAGAAGAACATTATAGGGGATGAATTAGGTTTTACAAAAGTTGCATGAAAATTAAAGAGGAACTAAAAATGAAGTGTTTAAAAAGTAAATCACCACTCTCCCTCTCCAAAATGGATAGAATAATAAAGAGGGATTGATTATGTCTAGGTTAATTTAAGCCACTTAAGGAATGGATTGGCAGTTCTTCAGCCAAAACATGATCATTCCATTCAACATAAATTATTGTAAAATTTAAAATGATCAGTTAGTAATTTCTATTAATTGATTATTATTAAATAAAAATAAGGGAATCTGTTTCATGTATGAATCTTCCCAGAAATTTCCAACATTTTTCTGATTTAATCTAATAACAAATTAGATCTTGGTGCTGGGAAAACTGAAAAAATATATACAGCAAAATGAAATTAAACCCCTATTTCTCACCCTGAACAAACCTCAACTTAAAATGGATCAAGGGCCTAAAAATTAGACCACAGATCCTTCATCAAATAAAAAAAAAAGTAAGTCCAAATCTTCATCATATTGGCTTAGGACCAGACTTCCTTAACATGACTCCCAAAGCATAAAAGATAAAAGCAGAAATCAATAATATGGACAGATTAAAACTAAAAAGCTTTTTCTCAGCAAAGGAAACAATCAACAATGTGAAGAGAGAGCCTACAGAGTCGGAGAAAATCTTTGCCACAGGCACTTCAGATAGAGCATTAGTCTCCAGAATCTATTAAGAACTCAAAAAACTTGACACCAAGAATACAAACAACCCCATCAATAAGTGGGCTAAGGAAATGAGCAGACACTCCACAGAAGTCGATCTATAAGCAATCAACAGATATATAAAAAAATGTTCAGCATCTCTAGTAATAAGAAATGCAAATCAAAACTACCCTAAGATTTTACCTTACCCTAATTTGAATGGCTATCACTAAGAATGTAAGCAATAAGAGGTGTTGGTGAGGATATGGGGTAAAAGGTACACTCATACATTGCTGTTTGGGTTACAAATTGGTACAGCCTCTCTGGAAAGCAGAATCTCTCTGGAGAGTCCTTAGAAAATGTGGAATGGAACCACCATTTGACCCAGCTATCCCACTCCTTGGCCTATACCCAGAAGAATTAAAATCAGCATACTATAGTGATGCAGCTATCAATGTTTATAGCAGCTCAATTCACAATAGCTAGATTGTGGAACCAACATAGATGCCCTTCAGTAGATGAATGGATAAGGAAACGGTGGCATATATACACAATGGAATATTATTCAGCCATAAAGAATAAAATTATGGCAATTGAAGGTAAATGAATGGAGTTGGAGAATATCATGCTAAGTGAAATAGGCCAATCCTAAAAAAACAAAGGCCATATGATTTCTACATAATGGGGAAAGGAAAGACAAGAATGGAGGAAGAATAAATTGGGTAGAGGAAAATGAGGGGTGGAATGGGGGCAGGGGAAGGAAAATAATAGAATGAGACAAACATCATTACCATATATACATGTTTGATTATGCAAATGGTGTGAATCTGCTTCTTGACAACCACAGAAATGGAAGTTGTACCCCATTTCTGTAGTATGAATCAAAATTTAAAAAAATTAAAAAATTATATCAAATGTAATTTTTGACAGAAAAAGGATTTCTAAATAATTGGGAGAACAGGAAGCCTTATCATTTCTAAGCAAAATATACTTTGTCCAAATTTTAGAAAACTAGATTGTTGAATGATAACTTGAGAGTTAAAATTTGAAACTTTGAAAAGGACATAAGCAGTGATTTACTTCTTGATTTCATCTTGCGGGAACTACTAACTGTGGACAAGAGAAATCATAGCCTGATGACAGGGAATCTGACTTATGGTCTGAACTCTGGATTACTTACTAGTGTACAGCACTGGATTATTTATATATACAGTTTATTTTCACTTTATTTTTTCTGAAAATTTGCATAGTCATAGTTTCTAACTTGTAAGATTACTGTTGGGGATTAAATGAGATAACTGGATATAAAAGATAACTTGAGTGTATGTCACGTAAGACCTTGATGAGTATAATTTTAATATGATCTTTAATGGTACTGACATGCTTAAATAGTGATTTCTATTTCTCTTCAAAATTTAGATTAAACATTTTCCCCATAAATTTGCTTCTCTGTTAATGTCTTTCTTTTCCTCTCTGAATTATGTGTTTCTTCTTACATTGCTGCAGCTAACAATTCCCTAAAAATTACTTTTTTAAGTTATTTTCAAGATACATCACAAAAAAGATTCATTTTTGCCCTCTGAATGGTCTGACTCCCTAAAGCGCTGACAGATGTGTTCACTGGGGTGCTATTCTTCTGGTCATGGGCACAGTTTCTGTGGTAGACCACCAGGGAACCACTCACAGTGCTGCAGACATCTCTCAAACTTTGAGGTCTTGATTGTTTTAAATTTCTTTTAACTCTTTGCAGGAGACATAAAAGTCTCTAAAAAGGAATTTTAGATGAGAGTAGATTTTAAAAGCATGATTCTAAAGGAGTCAAGTAGTTCAACAATTTAATCCTTCCTGATTGTGTGGATGTACTACATGTCCTGTTTTTATTAAAACAGTTTACAAAACAAAATTCTTAATGATAAGAATAACACAGGTAGGGCCATGAAAATTTCCTACTAGCAAACTTCTATGGAGAAGAGCATCAAGGTCAGTTTTAGTAGGTATATGTTCCTCTAAATCGGTAGACAAAGGCTGGGACAGAATGAGTCATATGCAACAGGGAAGTCACTAAGGCAACCTGTGTTCCAGGGAAACAGAGCATGGAGCCTGGAAAAAGAACTATGTAAATTTTAATGCATACCTTCTAAATTACAAGCATGTCAGATACTATAACACATCCTCTATTTTTCAAACACAACCCAGAGGAATATATGTAGATCATTGTTGTTTTTCAAAAGGGAGACTAATTCTGAAAGCACAAGAAGTAAATTCAAGAATCAATAAAAGGGACATATTCAAACTAAAAAGCTTCTTCTGAGCAAATGAAACAATCAATAACATGAAGAGAGAGCCTAGATTGGGAGAAAATCTTTACCACATATACCTCAGATAGAGCACTAATCTCCATGACACATAAAGAACACAAAAAAACTTAACACCAAAAAACAAAATAATCCAATCAATAAATGGACAAAGGAACTGAACAGACACCTCACAGAAGAAGAAATATGAATGGTCAACTAATATATGAAAAAATGTTCAAGGTCTTTAGCAACTGAAGAAATGCAAATCAAAGCTACTGTAAGATTTCATTTCACTCCAGTCAGAATGGCAATTACCAAGAATACAAGTGACAATAAAATGTTGGCAAGAATGTGGGGGAAAAGGTACATTCCCGATGAGACTGCAAATTGTTGCAACCACTCTAGAAAGCAGTATGGAGATTCCTCAGAAAACTTGGAATAGAACCATTATTTGACCCAGTTAGCCCACTCCTTGGTTTATACCCAAAGGACTTAAAATCAGCGTACTACAGTGACACAGCCACGTTAATGTTTATAGCAGTTCAATTCACAACAGCTAAATTTTAGAACCAACCTAGGTGCCATTCAACAGATGAATGGATTAAAAAATGTAATATACATATATATGTATGAATGTACATGATGGAATATTGCTTAGCCTCAGAAAAGAATGAAATTATGGCACTGAATCCATGGATCTGGAGAATATCATGCTAAGTGAAATAAGACAATCCCAAAATATTAAGCTGCATGTTTTATCTGATATGCAGATGCTAATTCACAATGAGGGGTGACTAGGAAAGAACAGAGTCACTTTAGGTAGAGGGGAGTGAAGGGAGGGGAGGGGTATGTGGTAGTAAGGACAGTGAAGTGACTCAGACATTATTACCTCATGTGCATATGTAATTGTACTACTGGTGGTATTCTACATCATGTATAACCAGAAGAATGAGAATTATATCCATTATATATGATGTAGCAAAGTACACACTACTGTCATGCATAAACTAATTAAAACACATAAAAATTTAAAAATAAGGTGGACTAAAAGTGAATTTAGGACTTTCTGGAATTGCCATAGCAAACCTTGAAAACAGGAAAGGGGATCATCTTGTTTCTGAGAGAAAATGAATCATCAGCACGTTTTCTTTTTTTCTTAAGTACATTTTTCATCATTTTCTTCTTCTTTACTATACCTCAACCAAGACTCTGTGAAAGAAAATCTAATGGGAATTTATACTGCAAAACCAGGTAGAACTTTCAAAATTCATTAGCTCTGAGGTGAGTTATGATACCTAAGGTAGAAATATATTTACCCCTTCAAAAATCCTATTTGTCACATTACCTTTTAACATGTAAGTTGAAAAGAACCAATTGTGGCTACCAAATAAAAATATCTAATTGTCAAAATAAAATATGTATAATTTAGGATCTGGGTGATCCATTATTCAGGTACGCAGATGGCAGTTGAGGTCACTGACTTTTGGTATAAAATTCAACCATTTGGTATTTAGAAAGTGTGTGGTAGCCCACATTCCATGAAGTACAGTGGGAAATTACTTGCATTATAGCAACATCTTGCTATTCTTTGTAATGGAATATCAGATCAACTGTTTTGGGTCATTATCAGGACAGCTGTCCCCATTCTCAGCTTATTTGGTGTACAGAATCTAGGTGAAGGAAGTCATCTGGCTCATTTTTTACCCTAAAACAAGTATTGTGAGGCTTGAAATGTACAAATCATTCTGATAATTAAAGCCAATCAATTTGAGAAAAAAATAATGTAGTGAAGATCTTGAGCTCCTTGATTATGGAATCCATCGTAACTACTGAAAAATAGAAGAAAAGGAGTAAATCAGTGAATGTCTGAACCTTTTCACCGATGTAGAGTTGATAACCAGGAATGGTCAGTGCCTCTCACTGGGTGGCTTGATTTTTGTCTTGTTCTGGTCCCCTGGAGATCCACGGACAGGCAGGGATGCCCTAGGATTACTTACTGTTGGACTTCCTAGTAACAGTTTGGACTTTTGATGTACATGTCTTTAGAGGTTCATTGAAAAATCACAAGAAAATATAAGATCTTCATTTTTTTAAAATAAAATTTATTTTAATAAGAGATTATCACAAGAATTTGTTTTATTCTTTCTCTCTGTGCAGATGTGTGTGTTTGGGTGATCCTGGGTATTGAACCCAGTGCCTTATGCATGCTAAGCAAATATTCTATCACTGAGTTATGCCCAGTCTCCATTAAACATGTATTCAAGGCTTTAATAAATGAATATGTCAGAAGATTTTATTTCATAAACTTTCTACCTAAGGAAGAAAGGGATATGCTTATAAGCATCAGAAATGTTAATACCAATGACTTTTTTAAAAAATATTTTTTCAGATGTTGACAGATATTTTATTTTATTCATTTATTTGTATGTGGCACTCAGAATTGAACCCAATGCTTCACACATGCTAGGCAGGCACTCTACCACTGAGCCACGACCCCAGCCCCACCAATGACCTTTTAAAGGTGAGAAACTTATATAAAGAATGGCTTTGTTTTTTTCTGACTGGGAGACTTGGAACTACTGGATTACCAGCAGGTTTATAAATACCTGCCTACATCCAGGAAAAGTAGCACATGGAGGCCAGCAACAGGTGTTATTCAAGGTTACAAGCACTTCATGAGAAATCTGGCTCTATTTAAGGACATGTGTACATGTGGCAAAAGAATTCAAAGTCCAAAAAAGAACTGCAAATTTAAAGACCTGACTTTAGAAAGTATGAGAGAGTAGTGTGCTTTGAGGCATCAAATTAAGAGATCAAAAGATTCCCAGTACAATCTCTAAAATGCTGGTATATATGACAGATAAGAGCTTATCTTAAATAATGACACAAACTCTGAAATTTGTATATATATTGAGACATTTACCCCATGAAAATTTAGTGTATAGAAATGTATTTCAAATATGAGGGTAAAAAAAATTATGGTTACTTTAATACTGATTTAAACTAAAATTGAAAACAAGACAGTACAATGTGTTTGGGTAGAGAAAAGTGCTCTATGATATGCACAATTATTCTGAAGTTTGTGTGTCAATGCCAATGATGACCACCAGTCACGTTTTTACTAAAAAAAGAACTATCCTTTAATGTGTGAAAAATATTTGGGATTTTGGACTTCACTTGGACAGCAATGAACTACCTAGACATATGTAAACATACAGTTAATGAACATGTGGTACTTCACAGGACATTTTCAACTGCAAATATCAACACCTTTCCAGATAAGTGCAGGGTGACAGCCAGGATCACCCTGGCTCTTCTTAAGCAAGGTGGGGTGGGAAAAGCAGTAATCCAGAGTGCTGTCAGGGCCATGTTGAATCTACAATGTCCCACTTAGAATTGAGGGTCACAAAAATAGTTAATTATATTAAAATTATTTTTTACATGGTGTTTTTGTCAGTCAATCCTGTTTTCCAGATGTGGAGGTCATCAAGGGCCTGTCTACATCTCAATATTACATTACCATCCATTGCTTACAGAGACGTAAAAGCAGCAAGTTAAATCTTCCAAACCTACTTTGCAGAGCTCTTGAAAATTCCCAAAAGGGACAGGTAGAAAACAAACATCATCATTTTACTTGAACAAAGTACAAACTGGGAGCTATTAAACCAGCTAATATGAAAATCAAAATCAGTTTTAGAAGTAAACTTATGATTCAGTTTATCCCTTGGTCATTTGAGTTTGTTTTTATAATCTGAAATGACCATGATACATTCCTCCCTTGCTGAACCTGATGAAGTTTTGCATGATATTCAAATCTACTCATGATTGTATTTTGTAAATATTAGTGCCATATATCATTTGGACTTTCTAGAGTCCTTTAACTCTTGGTTCATAATACTTTGTCTCTCAATGCCAAGGGTAAGTGTTCTGACTTGATTGGAACAAAAAAGCATGAGGAATGTGTAATTATTCTGACTAAGTGCTAGGAACAGGACTCTGGCACTCCCATCTTTCAAGGTATGGTGGGCAGAGCATCAGGAACCTGTGTGCTAACTCAGCGTCCATTCCTTCAGAGTATGTCCGCAGCATTTTGTCTTCAGCCTCAGCATCAATCTGTAACATGAACACAAGTACTGAGGTCATGCCTTTGATGTTAATCAAAACATGAAAATGTACAATTAGAAGTTAACTGTGAGAAACAGAGTACCCTTCCTTGCCCTTGAATCCCATTCTGACTCTATGAGGATTACACAATGATTGATCTCCATACCAATGATTTTAAGAGACACATCTACAGATGCTGGGAACCAGAAAGAAAAGCAAGAAGAAGGCTGATATCCTTGTCCACAAGTGTTTTGAGTTTCACATGTATCAGGCATTACAGTGATTTAAAAAAAAAATAAGAATTGATCAGCTGTGTTTGTGAAAGGGATAAAATCTCAAAAATTAAATCAAAATATTTCCAATGGTTTTACTAAAATCTGATTCTTTTACATTTCTACATCCTTTCCAATACATACTTCTTTCTAAGGGAAAATAAATGTCAGTCTAAACAAACAACCTGAAACCAAACCCATGTAAGGGTCCCAGAATATACCATGAAAAAATTTTATCGACAATAACCTATATTTACTCCCAAAATTAAAAAAAAAAAGTTACAATCATCTGACCATAAAAGGAAAGTGAATTCTGAGTTCTGAGGCAGTGTCAAATTCCCATCAGTTCTAAGAATTTTAAATGCCATCAAATAACTTATCAAAAGGATGCAAACACTTTCAAAGACTTTTGTTTTCACAGACTCTGACTTGTAGATATATATCCATTTCATGAGGATCAGCTAATCCCTGTCTTGGTTTAATTCACTTCTGAACACTCTCAGAAAGAATTTCTAAATATAAATAAGTTGTTTCATCTGTTGAAAATAAGAAGTTCACTCCTTGTATCCTGAGGAACAGAGAGGCAGTGTTTGCCCTGGAAATGGGAGCTTGTCCCTGCTCCCAGGTAAGGCTGTGACTGAAGGTGCTGACTTGCACAGACCTGTGACATGGAGCAGGTGTGACAGCAATGATGGACTCTAACTTCCACTGATGAGTGTTTCATGTGCCACACTTCTCCTGTTTCATGCTTTCCAAGTACTGCACATAGTAGGTCCATTATTTTGATTACTGTAGTTGAGACAAATAACTCCAGAACACACTATGTATCATGTCTGGCCAAACGAGTATAGACTATTTATCCACTGCATGTTTTTTCACCTGGAACACAACAGATGAAATTAATGACAGCTCTCGTAAGCTAGAACCATTAAAACCACCAGAACCCTTCTGTCTTGCTTCATAATAAACACCATAGCAGGTGCTGAATTGCTTTTTAAATTACCAAACAGAATGTGTTCATGACTTTGAAAAGCAGTTGCTTTCATCTAAATAAAATGGTTCATTGTCAGGAATATTTTAAAACTACACAACAGAAAATAAAAATACATCAGAGGTAATTTTTCCTGTTCATTTTCCTTTTAAAACTGCATGAGGCCATTTGTCTGTTGTGATGACCTGTAGTCTGCCAGCATACCAACGCCTTTTTTGAGTGCAGGTTGCTCACTGTCAGGTGCCTATGATCCACCATTTGCCTGCCTATGGCTGGTCCATCGCCTGTCTTACACCTATCCATCACATAATGCATGAGGTACACCCCCGATCATCCAACAACAGTAAGCAAACTGATCCCCGACCGCTAGTTGAGCACCAGCTGTCTGCTGTGGCCTGGAAGTACTCTGTCACAGTACCAGCAGGTTTGATTACACGTGGCTGCTGCCATTTTCAGAGAACAGGCAGATCCCGTAGGACCCCTGGCTGGACTGACTGAGTCCCGTATCCAGGATCTCTCAGCCCAACTGATCACTTTCTGCCTGTGGGGCCCTCACATCAACTGACTGCTCCATCCCACCAGGACCAGCAGAACTACTGACTGCACCCTATCACCGGGACCCCAGACTGACTGATTGCACCCGGCCTCCAGGATCCCACAAACACACCAAACACACCAGACCTTCAGGACCCCTGCCTGATCAACTGCATCCCACCTCCAGGACCTCCAGCAGACCACATCCACACCCTGAGCTGCAGCTCCCCATTTGCAACACATTTTGAAGTCAGAGTGACCATCTTGGATAATCCTGGAAGCCATGATTCCATTCTTTAGGTGGGACAAATCCCATCCTGAGAAGCCTGCTGGAGGATTAAAGCTCATTGTCAGGTATCTCTCATGCATCAGGCTACTGAACACTGGGAGGTTTGTTATTATATGACTGTTATACTGTAGATTTTCTTTTTTAGAAAAATTTAAGTTTTTATTTCTGTACTTTTCTAGCTCTATTTTCCTTTTGTTTACCTGTTACCTCAGAGTCTCATTCTCCTTCTTTTGCATGCTAACATCCAATTTCTTTTGATTACACTCTCACACATTCTATTATCTAGAATTTATGTATAATCTTTTCTTATCCCATTAACAGCCACATTCTACATCCCTCTGCATCCTCTTTGTCATCCATTGGAAACTGCAGAAATTAATGCAAATCTGTTTGTTTTATTGAAGATAATATTTTAACTCATTCTGTATATTATGACAATTTTGTTATTGTCCTCATAGGGGTTATTTGGTATAGGATTGAATAGTGTCTGAATTGAGCACTGCTAATAATGATCTCCACTTAAAGAAAGGGTTTTGGAAACCTATAGGGCCACTATAAGCCTATCGGGGGAAATCTTCCATGCCCCAGATCTGCACAGCTAGAAGGGAAGATACATGAATGACATGAAAAAACAAGGGAAGAAAATGATCCAAACAAATCTAGATTCTATATTAAAAGAATCCAATGACAGTATATTAAAAGAAATGTCAGAAAAGGACTTCAGATTATACATGATTAAGATGATTTGCAAAGCAAAGGATGAGATAAAAGGGCAAATGCAGGCAATGAATAATAATACCAGTAAGCTGAAAGAGCAACAGCAGGAAGCAAAAGATCATATAAACAAAGAGATAGAGATTCTCAAAAAAAAAAAAAAAAAAAAACAAATGGAAATCCTTGAAATGAAAGAAACAATAAACCAAATAAAAAACTCAATGGAAAGCATCACCAAAAGACTAGGCCACTTGGAAGACAGAAAATCAGACAATCAAGACAAAATATTTAATCTTGAAAATAAAGTTGCCCAAACAGAGAAGATGGTAAGAAATCATGAGCAAAGTCTCCAAGAACTATAGGACATCATGAAAAGAAAAAAATTAAAAATTATTGGGATTGAGAAAGGCACAGAGATACAAACCAAAGTTATGAGCAACCTATTCAATGAAACAATATCAGAAAATATCCCAAGACTGAAGAATGAAATGGAAAATCAAACACAAGATGCTTACAAAACACCAAATGCACAAAATGACAACAGATCCACACCAAGGCACATTATAATGAAAATGCCTAACATTCAAAATAAAGATAGGATTTTGAAGGCTGCAAGAGAAAAGCATCAGATTACATATAGGGGGAGACCAATATGGATAGCAGCCGAATTCGCAACCAAGACTCTAAAAAGTAGCAGGACCTGGAACAATGTTTTTCAAGCTCTGAAAGAACATGGTTGCCAACCATGAATCTAATACACAGCAAAACTAACCTTCAGATTTGAAGATGAAATAAAATCCTTCCATGATAAACAAAAGTTAAAAGAATTTACAAATAGAATGCCTGTGCTACATAATGTTCTCAACAAAATTTTCCATGAAGAGGAAATGAAAACCAACAATGTAGGTCAGCAAAGGGAGAAACTACCTTAGAGAAAATCCACTCAAAGGAGAAACCAAGCCAACTTAAAAACCAAAAATAAGCCAAATGACTGGGAATACAAATAATATCTCAATAATTACCATGAACGTTAATGGCCTAACTCATCAATCAAAGACACAGACTGGAAGAATGAATTAAAAAGAAAGACCCAACAATATATTGCCTGCATGAGACTCATCTCATAGAAAAAGACATCCACAGACTAAAGGTAAAAGGATGGGAAAAAACTACCACACACATGGACTCAGTGAAAAAGCAGGGGTTTCCATCCTTATATCAGATAAAGTGGACTTCATGCCAAAGTTATTCAGAAGGGATAAAGAAGGACATTTCGTATTGCTTAAGGGAACCATAAATCAGGAAGACATAACAATAGCAAATATTTATGCCCCAAACATCCCTGTACATCAAAAAAATCCTTCGCAATTTCAGGAATCACATAGACCACAACACAGTAATTCTGGGTGACTTTAAGGCACCACTGTCACCACTAAATAGATCTTCCAAACAAAAAGGAACAAAAGAAACTATAGAATACAATAACACAATCAATAACCTAGACTTAATAGATATATGTAGAATAATCCATCCACCAACAAGTGGATTCACTTTCTTCTCAGCAGCATATGGAACCTTCTCAAAAATAGACCATATGTTATGCCACAAAGCAGCCCTTATGAAATGCAAAAAAAATAGAGATACTTCCTTGTGTTCTATCAGATCATAATGGACTGAGAGTAGAAATCAATGACCAAATAAAATACAGAAATTACTCCAACACCTGGAGAGTAAATTATATGCTATTGAATGAAACATGGATAACAAAAAACATAAGGGAAGCGATAAAAAATTTCTTAGAGGTCAATGAGAATGATGATACAACATATCAAAATCTCTGGGACACTATGAAAAGAGTACTTAGGGGAAAATTCATTGCATGGAGTGCATTCCAGAAAAGAATGAAAGTCAACAACTAAATGACCTAACATTACAGCTCAAAGCCCCAGAAAAAAAAAGAGCAGAATAACAGCAAAAGTAATACAAAACAGGAAATAATTAAAATCAGAGCAGAAATCAATAAAATTGAAACAAAAGAAACAATTCCAAAAATTGACAAAACAAAAAGTTGTTTCTTTGAGAAAGTAAACAAAATAGACAAACCCTTAGCCACACTAACAAAGAGAAGGAGAGGGAAGACTCAAATTACTAAAATACATGATGCAAAAGGAAATATCACGACAGACACCACTGAGATACTTAACATAATTACAAGCTATTTTGAAAATCTGTATTGCACAAAGTAGAATCTACCGAAGATATTGACAAATTGCTAGAGACATATGCTCCTCCCAAACTAAACCAGGAGCACTTACAAAATTTAAACAGATCAATATCGAGCATGAAATAGAAGAAGCCATTAAAAACCTACTATCCAAAAAAAGCTGAGGAACAGAGGAGTTCTCAGCTGAGTTCTACAAGAGCTTCAAAGAAGATCTCCTTCCAATACTTCTCAAAGTATTCCAGGAAATAGAAAAGGAGGGTACCCTACCAAAATCATTCTATGAAATAAATATCACCTTCATACCCAAAGCAGGAAAAGACACATCAAGGAAAGAAAATTTTAGACCAATATCCTTGATGAGTACAGATGCAAAAATCCTTAACAAAATATTGGCAAACCATATCCAAAAACATATTAAGAAAATCATGCACCACGATCAAGTGGGGTTCATCCCTGGAATGCAAGGATGGTTTCTGTAAATCAATGAACTTAATCCATCATGTCAATAGACTTAAGGATAAGAATCATATGGTCATTTCACTTGATGCAGAAAAAGCATTCAACAAAATACAACACCCTTTCATGCTCAAAACACTAGAAAAAACAGGGATAGTAGGAACATACTTGAATATTGTAAAGGCTATTTATGCTAAGCCCATGGCCAACTTCATTCTTAATGGAGAAAAACTGAAACCATTCCCTTTAAAAATGGGAACAAGACAGGGATGTCCTCTTTCACTACTTCTATTCAACACTGTCCTCAAAACTCTAGCCAGAGCAATTAGGCCGACTAAAGAAATTAAATGGATACAAATAGGAAAAGAGGAACTTAAGCTGTCACTATTTGCTGATGACATGATTCTATATTTCGAGGATCCAAAAACCTCCTCCAGAAAACTTCTACACCTCATCAATGAATTCAGCAAAATAGCAAGCTATAAAATCAACATGCATTAATCTAAAGCATTTTTATACGCAAGCGATGAAACAACTGAAAGGGAAATGAGGAAAACAACCCCATTTGCAATAGCCTCAAAAAAATTAAAACACTTTGGAATCAATCTAACCAAAGAGGTAAAAGATCTATACAATAAAAACTACAAAACATTGAAGAAAGAAATTAAGGAAGAACTTAGAAGATGGAAAGATCTCCCATGTTCTTGGATAGGCAGAATTAATATTATCAAAATGGCCATACTACCAAAAGCACTATACAGATTCAGTGCAATTCCAATTAAAATCCCAATGACGTACCTTACAGAAATAGAGCAAGCAATCATGAAATTCATCTGGAAGAATAATAAACCCAGAATAGCTAAAACAATCCTTAGTAGGAAGAATGAAGAAGGGGGTTTCACAATACCAAAACTTCAATGCTACTACAAAGCAATAGTGACAAAAACAGCATGGTATTGGCACCAAAATAGATAGATAGATCAATGATACAGAATAGAGGACATGGACACAAACCCAATCAAATACACTTTTCTCATATAGACCAAGGTGCCACAAATATGCAATGGAGATAAGATAGCCTCTTCAACAAAAGTTGCTGGGAAAACTGGAAATCCATATGCAAAAGAATGAAACTAAATCCCTATCTCTCACCCTGCACAAAAATCAACTCACAATAGATCAAGGACCTTGAAATCAGACCAGAGACCTTGTATCTTATAGAAGAAATAGTAGGTCCAAATCTCCACCTTGTTGGCTTAGGATCAGACTTCCTTAACAGGACTCCCATAGCACAAGAAATAAAAGCAAGAATCAACAACTGGGATAGATTCAAGCTGAATGGCTTTCTCTCAGCAAAGTAAACTATCAGCAATGTGAAGAGAGAGCCTACAGACTGGGAGAATATCTTTGCCACCCATACTTCAGATAGAGCACTAATTTCTAGAAAATGTAAAGAACTCAGAAAACTCTACACCAAGAATACAAATAACCCAATCAACAAATGGGCTAAGGATATGAACAGGCACTTCACAGAAGATCTATGAGCAATCAACAAATATATGAAAAAATGTTCACCATTGTTAGTAATAAGAGAAATGCAAATCAAAACTACACTAAGATTCCATCTCACCCCAATTAGAATGGCAATTATCAAGAATACAAGCAACAATAGGGAGAGTATGCAGGGAAGAAGGTACACTCATACATTGCTGGTGGGGCTGCAAATTAGTGCAGTCACTCTGGAAAGCAGTGTGGAGATTCCTTAGAAAAATTCGAATGGACCCACCATTTGACCCAGCTATTCCACTCCTCGGCCTACACCCAAAGAACTTAAAATCAGCATACTACAGAGATACAGCCACATCATTTTTCATAGCTGCTCAATTCACAGTAACCAGACTGTGGAACCAACCTCGATGTCCTTCAAATGATGAATGGATAAAGAAACTGTGGTATATATATACAATGGAATATTACTCAGCTTAAGGAATAATAAAATTATGGCATTTGTAGGCAAATGGATGAAATTGGAGAATATCATGCTAAGTGAGATAAGCCAATCTCAAAAATCCAAAAGGCGAATGACCTCACTGATAAGTGGATGATGACACATAATGGGGGTGGGAGGGGGGCAAGAATGGAGGTAAGAGGGACTGTATAGAGGGAAAAGTGTGTTTGGAGGGGTGGGGGGAAGGAAAAAATAACAGAATGAATCAAACATCATTACCCTATGTAAATGTATGATTACGCAAATGGTATGCTATTACTCCATGTACAAACAGAAACAACATGTATCTCATTTGTTTACAATAAAAATAAATTTTAAAAATACTGCATGAGTTTATAAGGCAGTGCACAAAATTCAAAGGATTTGGTGTATTCAGGATGGGGGGCATTGCCCTGTGAAACCCTTCCTCCAGGGAAAACCTCCACTGCTTATAAAGTGACTCAACTAATGCAAATGTCCTTCCATGTGCTACACAGATAACCAGATTGAGAGTGATCAGCACCATGTGAGGGTTAAAAGATGAAACCAATCACATATTTCAGAGGAAGTTATTCCCATGGAAGAGCATCCACATAACAGAAGTCTATTGAAGGCCCAGGGCAGTTGTTATTTGGTAGATTATGAATAATATGTTAAAGTTAAAGATAAGAGCATAGCTACTTTGTGAGTTTTAGATGGTATAGTGTGGATATATTAGTATGAAATACCTGAGGACTTGAATTTCTTTTAATTGTGGATGGAAATATAGGTTTTATATTATTTATTTTTATATGTACTACTGAGGATCAAACCCAGTGCCTCACATGTGCTAACCAATAGCTCTACCACTGAGCTACAACCCCAGCCTCAGCACATCTATTTTATTAATTTCAGATAGTTCAGTATGGATGTAATATTGACTGTCCAGAACTCAGCTCTTATATTGGTGTTAGCAGCTACAATATGGATATATTAGTATAAAACATCATAGGGAAGCTATTATTTTCATGTTATAGGCCACAATGTGGTTGTATGTACTTAAATGTCACAAGAGTCTATATTAGCATTAGAAAACATGATACAGCTCTTATATATGTGTTACATGAAACCATATGGATATCATATTATTTTAATAGAGAGAGTATGGCAAATATATTCATATTAAATGCCATAGGGCAGCTGTTAAATTAGTGCTAGATGCAACAATATAGATATTATTTTGGTATTTCAACTACAGTGTGGACCTTATATTAACACTAAAGGACACAGTGCAGCTATTTTATTATTGCTAGAGGATGCAGTGTGGACACCACATTAATATAAGAAGTCACAGAGTACCTACTATATTAGTTTTAGATCCAACTGCATGGATGTTATATTAGTGTTACAGGTCACAGTGTGGTTATATTAGTATTGGTGGCCAAAAGTTGTACATTACATTAATATTGAAGTCCACAAGGGGGTCTATGAGTGTTAGATGTTTCAGAATGGATATTCTATTAGTATCAGAGGTCACAGTGTGGGTATTCTATCAGTACTAGAGTCTGTAGTGTGGATAATATGTTAGTGTTGAGGCCACAGTATTGATAATATATTGATACCAGAGGTCACAGTGTACACATCATATTAATATTGAAGGTCCTATGACTGCTGTTGTATTAGTGGGAAAGGCCTCACTGTGGATGCTGAATTAGTGTCAAGAGGTCATGTATGGACTCATTAGCATCATAGGTCACTATGGATGATGGATTAGCATTAGAGGCTGCACATGGATAGCACATGAGAATTATCAAACCACCACATCAGTGTCAGGACACTGCTGGGTCCTGGAAGGCAGCTGGACCTCAGGTGGCCACTGGGTGCCAGAGTTCAGAAGGACACAGGTGCCCTTCTTGATGTTCCTGACAAATGGACAAAATTCAGTACTATGTCCAGATTATTCAAGGCCATTATTTTAGAAATTCAAATATAATTTATATTTTAGAAATTCAATATAAATGAAACCCATTTCACATGAGTTTTTCAAACAGTGATGATTGAACAAGTTTTAGAAAACTATACTGACTATATTAACTATTACCATATTAATTTTTAACTATATGAAAATATACACAGACTGAAACTTTTAACAAAATTAACTTATAATAGTCAATAATTAAAATTTGAGGCAACTAAAAATTTCTAGGAGACAGAAGAAAATCTATGTAATCTTAGTGTTAGTGATAGGGTGTGTGTGTGTGTACTCTAGTACTGGGACTGAAAGCAAGTCCACACACATGCCAGAAAATCTCTCTAAAAATAAGCTACCTCCCAAGTCCCTGGCAATGAGTTTTAATTCACAATACCAAAAGCCAATTTACCGAAGAAAAATATTGATAAGGTAAACTTTAGAAGATTAAATTTTCACCAAGTGTTTTATTGCATGCCTACAATCCAAATTGCTCAAAAGGTTGAGGCAGGAGGATTGCAAATTTGAGTCCAGATGGGGAGATTCAAAAAAGGGTGGGATGTGGCTTAGTGGCTGAGCAAAGTCTGGCATGTGTGAGGCCCTGGATTCCATCCCTAACACCATACCAAAAAAAAAGTTATACTGTAAGAGAGAACAAAATGACAAGCCCAACACCAAGATAAAATATTTACAAAACACATTTCTGAAAAGAAAGTTTTATGCAAAATACACTGAGAATTCTTAAAAAATAGCAATTAAAATCCCGAAGTAATAGCTCAGTCGGTAGAGAGCTTGCCTTGTAAGCACAAGGCCCTGAGTTCGATCCCCAGTACCCAAAAAAAAAAAAAAAATCCCAAAGTAAATTGGTAAATATCTGAACAGATGCCTGACCCAAGAAAATACAAAGACGGCAAATAGTTACAGAAAATGATGTTCAGAATTTCATATCATCAGGGAATCACAAATAAAACAGTACTGAGGTAACATGGCACAGTTATTAGGGACTGCTGGATTCTAAGAACAGGCACTACATAAACAGCTCCAGGATGCGGGACCCCAACACCCTCAGGCATTGCTGGGAGAACACATGGCACAGCCACCTTGAAGGACAGTGTGCCAGTTTTTCTCAAAGCAAAATAAGTCTAATCTGTGACCCAACAGTGTACCTATAAATTAACTGCATTGAGAAAAGTGCTTTGAAGAGCATGTAAGAACAAAACTAGCATGTAATTATGCAACAGAGCTCTGTGATGCTGATCAGATCGTAAGTTGGACTGTTTGTCCATAGCTGAA
Organism: Sciurus carolinensis; assembly: GCF_902686445.1. Lineage (NCBI taxonomy): Eukaryota > Metazoa > Chordata > Mammalia > Rodentia > Sciuridae > Sciurus > Sciurus carolinensis. Next base: position 2,985,194 of record NW_025920125.1, on the reverse strand, counting down.
TGCACAATTCAACTACTGACATACACAAAGACACAGGTGCATCCTACTTGGTGTGCTGCTAAGTAAATAATATGGGCCAAAGAAACTGCATGGTCCAACTTTCATGACATTCTAGAAAAGTCAAACTTGCAGTCAGGTGAGAAGATGCATAGGATGAAGGCCAGGAGGGTCCCCAGTTCAGGAGCCTCCATCCACATGGAGTCTGGGATCCCCAACCTTTGTGTGCATGGTTGTGTTCAGAAATTCAAGAACTCCCTGAACTAATTCTTTCAGAGATTTCTGTGAAGAGCAAATCCTGTAGGCATGATGTATTATTACCTCAATCTCTAGCTCCTTTCCCCACATGATGGGCAGGGGGCTGGAAGTTGCAAGATGAAGTCATCACTTGGTCTTTCTCATGACCATCATCCATCCTGAAGCTGCCCTAGAGCCCACCAAAAGTCCCTCTTAGAGCAAAAGACCCTCCTACCACCCCAGAGATTCTGCAGGATTTAGAAACTCTGTGCAAGTAACCAAAACAAAGAACCCACACTGGAACAAACAATGATCCTAACACCCTGATCACTCAAGGATATGAAGATTGTAGGAATGCTGGGCCAGGAATTGGGGGTGGAGACCAATGGGTATTTCTTATTTTGTCACAAACTGTAATCTGGAACAGAAATTAATTCATTGCTCACGACAGAACAACAAAATAATGACATGGCAAAAAATAGGAGCTAGGTCTCCCCCTGATGGGGAGTGAAGTCACACAATAGCAAGGGGAGAAAGTAGAGTGATCTATGTTATAATGGATCAGAATCCACCAACTACACATCATCATAAACTCACATTTAGCTTGAGATATACACAGATGGTCTCAAATTAACATAGGAGAAGGTAGAGACTAGAACACATATATACTACCTTGCATTGTCCATTTTGAGGAACATGATGCAATGGGCAGTTTCTTGGTCCTGAGGCCATGGAGAAGCAGGCATTAAGGCTGCAAATAGGACCAGGGGTGAAGCCAAGCCTGTTGGCTCTGCTGCGTGACTCAGTGGAGTGAGGCAGACTTGGAGGGGGCGCTGCTGGATGCATCCACTGCTGTCCTGCTGCCAGCACTGGCTGTGAGCAACTGCAACTGTGAAGGCGTGTTGCAGAGCCTCCCCTGGCTGTATTACTGCAGCCAACTGTGCCATGTGGATTTGGGGTTCTGCTGGCTCCTGTATGAGGCGGTATCGATGCCTAGGCCAGACTCTACAAGGTCCACTGCCTCTTCCTGCTGTCCTGCTGGGTCAACTTCCCTGGCTGAATCCTGGATGCAGGCTCTGTGGGCCACAGGTGGGTGCTGCGTGCCCCAGAGTGCAACTGCAACATGAAGGATGACCAGTACCTGTACCTGCCCACCCATGTGCACACCATCCAACCTCAATGCCATACCCGAGGCCAACAAGTGGCTCAAGGATGAGAAGTACAAGCCTGTTGAAATTCTCACCAAGGATCAGGTGGACAAGGTGCTGTAGGAAAAGAAGGTGCTACAAAAGGAGAAAAAGGAAAGGTTCTCCTGAACCTGGTTGACTTGCTAGTGTAGTCACAGGTCCTAGCCCTGGCAGACTGTGTAGTGCATCAGTGTAATCCAGGTCTGAGCTTGGTAAACTGTGTAGTTGACTGGCACAGCCCAGGTCTAGGCTCTGGCACACTGTGAAGTTGGCTGGTATAATCCAGGTCCAGGTCCTGGCAGATGGTGCAGCTGGCTTGTGCAGTCCAGGTAAGAGCCCTGGCAGACTGTGCAGTTGAGGAGAGTAACACCTTCCCCTGCATGCCTAAGGCCCTGGGTTCTCTTCTCACTCTCACAAAAACAAGACAAAACAAAACAAACAAAAAACCCTTCATCCTTTTTCATTGGGTGAAACAATCTCCCTTGACAGATGTCCCCCATTGGTCAGGTGACTCCTACACTCTCTTCTAAGGCCAATCCTGTTATCTTTTTAATTTTGTGTGTTTTTCTCCTCTTGTTCTTTTCTACGAGTAACATTTTTGTGAAGATTTTTAAAACATTTTGAGCCAGGTGTGGTGGTACACACCTCTAATATGAGCTACTCTGGGAGGTTAAGGCAGGAGGGTTGCATGTTTGGGAAACCCACCTGGGCAGCTTAATGACAAGTCTCAAAGTAAAAAGGGCTGGGGATGTTGCTCAGTGGTGGAGCACTGGCAGTGTGAGGGAGGCCCTGGGGTCAAACCCCATCACCACAAAATAAAGTAAAACATTATTTTAAAATAATTATAGTCTCCCAGGAAGTTGGTAAAATAATACATTTTGTATACTCTTCACCCAGTTTCCTTAAGTGGCATTGTTTTACATAACTAATACTAAACCAGGATATTGACAGTGCTGTGACTGGTTATGAAAGGGAAATGCTCTTGTAAAAGAAAACTGGTTTTGCCATATGTGTATTGACAGTGATTGGATGTGGCTTGGAAGGAAAAGCAGGTCCTGATCTCAAAATATATAGCTAATTGTAATCCTGTTGATGTTATACTTCAGGTAGCCTGAGAACAGAGATCTTTGGAAAGAAATAAATTTAAATATGTAGTTGGTGCTTAAGCTAGGTTATGGCAATCACACCTTTTAAGCTAAAATATCAGAGGAATGAGACTACCTCCCTCATCTTGGTGGCCTCATGCTATTTAATAAAACCAGGAGATGAAACAGAAAAAAAATCCCAGATGCAATGGGTAGGAGCTGGGGCTGTAACTCAGTGACAGAAAACTCACCTGGATCCTGTGATGCACTGAGTTTGATCCTCACCACCACATGAAAATAAATAAATGAAAATAAGGGTATAATGTCCATCTGCAGCTAAAAATAAATAAATAAATAAGAAATCTAATATATATATGTATAAATATATATGTATACATACACATATATATGTACATATATATATTAAAATCATTTTAAAAAATGCAGTGGGCACATTTAATTGCCAGATGAAAGTTTTTTAATAGAAATTTGTGTATTAATTAATTAATTAATTAATTAATTTTGGTACCAGGATTGAACCCAGGGATGCTTAACCACTAAGCCACACTCCAACCTTTTTGCTATTTTATTTAGAGATAGGGTCTAAGTTGCTTAGGGCCTCACTTTGAACTCATAAACCTTCTGCCTCAGCCTCCCAAGCCACTGGGATTAGAGGTGTGTGCCACCATACCCAGTCAGAAATAAGATTTTGATATCATTTTCTAATCCAAGGAGTCAGGGCTCTTTAAAGAAGTGGCAGATACTAGAACCAAGAGAGTAAGTATAAAGCCAGGGTAACATTTAAGTATCAGAAAGAACTTTGGGACAAAGCAGGAAAATATGCTAAAGGACAACAGGAGATAATGGAAAAAAGATCCCAGTGGAAAAACCCCAAAAGTTAAACCAAGAATGAATTGAGGAATGAGGAACTACAGAATTGGATAATAAATAACAGCCTAAGGTAACTCTCCAATGTCCACAGTGATACAAATAAGTAATTGAATAGATAAATAAATGGTTTGACTGGAAACCATTGTGCAGAAGGGTTTCAGATAATTTGGGCACACACTCAGCCATCAAGGAGGTGGAGCTAACTCCCTGTTCCTTATGTGCAGGCCATGCAGGGTGACATCCTCCAGAAGATCACAGACAATGTGGACACACAGAGACAGAAATTTCCCAATGAGAAACCTGAAAGGCCCTGCCTCAGCCAGGTGAATACAGTTAGTACTAACAGGATATTCCCCTTTGGGGCCTGAGATCTCAGAGATGCTGTCCACCTCTGTGACCTGTCTCCCCCAGAACCACATCCCCAGGATATATATATGAAGATAAAAAGTAAACCCAATGGAGAACAATGTAAAAAGTACCTGAAAGGTCCTTCTCAAACTTGTTAAGGTCACCAGAACAAGGAAGGTCTGAGAAACTGTTCACCTACAAAAAGAAATCTATAGGGACAGGAACTGAATGTGATTTTGGATCCTGGATGGGATCCTGGAACAGGAAGAGGCAGAACTGAGAATCCAAAGGAAATGCAACTGCACTTAGTGATAGCACACTAGTGTTTGTTCTTCATGACACCTTTCCTAGGATGTTAGCCTATTTGAGGCAGTGCACATAAAGCATATCAAAAGAAAAACAAGAATGAGACTACCTGGGAAATCTCTGCACTTTATTTGCAATTTCTGTATAAAGATAAAATCTACTCAAAAATCAATCCTTAAGACATGGTTATATGTTTTTAAGCACTTGGTTGTTTATACAATTATAATTTTTGATAAGTGACATTCTAACTAGTTCTGTATTTTACTATGTATTCAAAAAGTATTTTAACAGAAAATTAAACCATTTCATCTAATATATGACTCAAGATGGTGCCACTTTTATAGGTTTTATGTTGAAATAAGAACACACGTAGGTCAACTTATATTTTTATGAAGTCACTAGGTACTAGGTGCTGCTTCTAAAAACTTGACCACTTTGCACTAAAATAACATTTTAGAGACTATTTCAACTCATGACTGAACTTCCTCAACAGAGGGACTTTGACTGTGACTAGATCAGTTATTCCAATGAATCCTTGTCCTATTTTTATTTCTATTCATACTCTTTAGCAGTAATAGATTCAAAATGTTCATTTGACTAATAGTCAAAGAGAAGAAAAAGATAAACAGGATTGGCAACCACAGTGGATGATGCCTTGTGAGAAGAAGAGGTTAGAAGGACACCAGAGTCCATTGCCTCCATGATGTTCTGCAGGAAGTGAAGAAACTGGGGATACAAAGTCCATGGATGATCTTAGATGCTGCTATGTTTTGGAAAATTACTTTTCCTTTTAGAAATCACAAACCATTATTGGAGGTCCAAAATCTTGAATGGTTCCAAATTGAGTTGAACTTCTAAGTGATTTTATTATCACTCTATCTGGTCATAAAATTTATGATAACTAAAAGATCTAGTTGCTGGGGATGCAGTTCAACAAAAGAGCACTTGTCTAGCATGCAGGAAGCACTGGGTTCAACCTTCAGCACCACAAAAGAAAACAAAAAAATGAAATATGTCTTATTTGTGTAATCAAGTACAAAATGAATAATCACTTCTAGCAAAACTTCTTTCTAGACCTGAAAGAGTGGACACTATCAAAATAAAAATATTCTGGTGTAACTCTAGCCTCTGCCTCTGGGAGTTGAAGTTTCCAAAGGAGGACTCACAGGCAGTATCGGAACACACCAGGGACTTTCTGAACGAACTATCATGTTCCCCATCAACTCAGTTTGAAACACCAAATAATGTCATCTGAAATGTCACCAGCATTTATTGAGACTTCTAATGTTGAAAGGAAGCAAGACTTAAGTGAAGATCAGGAAAGAGAGAAACCAAGATTAGATGAAGGAATTGAACCAGTATCAAAATGACAAATGAAAAAGCTGATAAAACAGAAACAATGGGAAGAACAACAAGGACTTCACAAACAGAAGCGGAAAGAAAAATGCAAGAGAAAGAAATTAGAGCAACAGTGTCAACTGGAATCAAATTCAGATGGAAATGACAGAAAACGAGTTCGAAGAAATGTTGCTCGTAGTACACTCTGCCTTATCATTGACTGTAGTTTTGATGATTTGATGGTATTAAAGGACATTAAAAATCTTCATAAGCAAATCCAACGATGCTATGCAGAAAACTGACGAGCACTGCATCCTGTGCAGCTTTACTTGACAAGCCATGGAGGCCAACTAAAAAAGAACATGGATGAAAATGACAAAGGATGGGTCAACTGGAAGGATATCCACATCAAACCAGAGTACTATAGTGAACTCATAAAAAAAGAAGACCTGATTTATCTTACATCAGATCCACCCAATATACTAAAGAAATTAGATGAATCAAAGGCATATGTGATTGGAGGATTAGTGGACCACAATCATCATAAGGGATTCACATATAAACAAGCATCAGATTTTGGAATTGATCATGCACAGCTCCCCCTTGGAAGTTTTGTGAAGATGAATAGTCAAAAAGTTTTGGCAGTTAATCATGTATTTGAGATTATTCTGGGATACTTGGAAACAAGAGAATGGCAAGAAGCATTTTTCACTATCTTACCCCAAAGGAAAGGCGCTATTCCCACAGACAAAGCCTATGAAAGTTCTTCCCATGAAAAGCAGTCTGCCATAGTTAAAGGTGGATTGGACAGTGATTCCAGTGAAGGGGAATATAGTAAAAATGAACCAGAGTCACCACATAAAGACAAACAACAGGATAAGGAAAATAGCACTGAATCTACAATGCCATCTGCACCACACTAACATTACCTGTTTTTCTTTTAGTAAAGAAAAATTAGGAGAATGTGAGGTGCTTCAAAGAATATTCAAATTGGAAACAAATTATTTTCTCTTATTTCTTTTGTGAATTTTAAAAACTCCTTAGAGCTAAATGATAAACACTTTAAACTCTGTAAGAATTTTTTGTTTGATAAAATTATGTATCTTTTTAAATTGCTTTTTAAGCTTAATTAAGAACTTTAGAGAATTTTACTTTATTAGTATACCCTATTTCTCTTTTATTTGCTGCAAAGTCTTCTTCAGAATGTGCCTTCTGACCTTTCAGTTCATATCAATGACCTTTATATCAGTGTCTTTCTAATCTGTTGTGTATTTGTTTATGGAAGCAGATATTCATAAATGTCCTATAAGTCTATTAAAATGTTATATATGAGAGCTTATCCTCCATTTGCAGCTTTTACATTGTTTATTTAATTAAAAAATATACAGTAATCCTAGGAGGAAATATCAGTTTGCTACTTAATAATTCATTTTTTGGACTGCAGAGTGCACACCTGTGCCTCCTTTTTCACCTTTTCATGGTTCTGAAGTAATCACAAAACAGTTGAAAAATCTCTTTAATTCATTTTACTAATTCCTATAATGGTAACAAATTATTTCAATTATAAAGTTGAATTTTTGCCTAATTAAAACATAATAGTCCTTATGACCTGTCCTTTTCTTCCATATATTTTTAAAAAATACTTGTTGGCTTTTAAGGTGAATATCATGCATCTATGCTATAAGAATATTCAAAATAACATAAATTTATGTTTCTGTAAATAACACATGCATGTATAAAAATATGCATGCAGTTGTCTGTCCATATCATGTATGGTTCTGCTATTAACTGATAACAGGACTGATTTGTATTATTCGTGTGAATGGTTGTGTTGAACACATAAAAGCAATTTGAATTTCATTAACACAAAACACAACCATTCATTTGGAAAGTTTAGCAAAGGAGTATGGGGCAAAAGGAGTTGTTTTAGTCTCTAAACAGTGATTGTAGAGAAGTAGAGAAGTTGTGTTTAAAATAAAGTGATTGTTCTCCGTCATAGCTAAAGATGTCAGGAAACTTCACTGAGTTTTGGCAAAGTAAGTTTCTTTTCTTATCTTTTTTTTAATATGTCATAGTTGTATTTAAACAGTTACATAACTTTTAATAAGTTATATATTAACATACACACATTTAGTAGAAAGTTTATTATAGAATTGATGTTTACTATTTTCATTGCTTTATTCTTAGTAATCTTTTATAGTTATTTTAAAGTAAAATCTGTTAGCAAGGTATGTCAATAAAGAAAAGCCCTACACTTCTAAAAGAACAAAAGCTTATGTTATAATTTGTATTTTTCTGAAATTCAGATTTTTCTGAGTACATTTGGTTTGCTACTATAAAATATGCCTTTTACTTAAATTATTCCTTATGGAATAGAGCACTGTTTATAATTATGAAAGGTAAAGAAAAATAATTTAGGTTTAACATAGTTTAATTTTCATTAATTGTAAAAACATGCTGTTTTTGTTTCCTTGGGGTGCCATAAGAAATCACCACAATTAGGTGGCTTAAAACAACAAAAATTTATTCTCTAACAGTTCCAGAGGCCAAAAGTTCAGATTCAGAGTGTCACAGGACTGTGCTGCAAATGCCCTAGAAAAGAGTCCTACCCAGCCTCTTAGCTTTTGGTTGTTATCAGCAATGCTTGGTATTCCTCAGCTTGCAGGTGGATTATTCCAATCCCTGCTTTATTGCAAATGTTCTTCTGTCCTGTGTGTCCCATGTCTATGTCCATTTTTTTTTCTTAGAAGGATACCAGCATTGCTTGTTCATTGTAATCCAATATGACCTTATTCTAACTTGACTATGTTTTGCAAAGACCCTGTTTCCAAATAAGATCACCTTCATAAGTAGTACATATTAGGACTTGATATATATTTTTGGGAGACACAACTTGACCCATTATTTGCCCCTATCTTATCTAAGCTGTTGATGACAAGAAAGCAATGATTACCACCACATTGGAAATAACTGATTTCTGAGGTACTTCAAAATTGGTTTAAGAATATTATTTCTTTCTTCTCATCTTAATATATAATTTCAATACTCTTTGGTTTATTTAGATGTATTATTAATAATATTAAAGTAATTTTAAAGTAAAAATATAAATAAATAAAAATATTCCATAACAGTGGATTGCACACCTAGACTATCATGAACAGTAGTGCCTCATCATAAAGCATGTTCATCTTAAATGTACATCAAAACAACAAAAAGCCTTTACTGACTGTTAACAAGGGAAAATGGACATGGTCTAGCTTAGGAAAGGACATTAGAAGCATAGGATACATCAAATCCTCCATGACAAGCCAGGCACTTTGACACCAAGTGCTGTTACCCCAGCACTTGGCAGGTTAAGGAAGAGGAATGACATATTTGGGATCCACCAGGGCAATTAGGCAAAATCCTGTCTCAAAATTAAACATTTAAATGGCTGGGGATGTATGCAGCTCAGTGCTTGCCTAGCACATGTTACAATGGTCACTTGGTTCAATTCTCACTGCCAAAAAATAATGCAGGCCAGACATTTGATCACAGAACAGGGCAGAAGTCATTATTCCAACCTCCCAAAATGATCAAACTAATTTGCACTGTGTTTAACTCATAATATAACATGTCAAACCCCTGCATGTACTAATTCAAATTTGATGACCTTTCAAATAAAATAAAAATGCCATGTTCTTTGTTAATAAATTCAACAAATATGAGAGGTAGACCTGATTTTGATCTGAAAGGCATAGGGGCACTGGTATTATGATAAAACCCAGTCATGGCACTTCCTGTGACAATAGGCCCATTCCCTTGATGGCAAGGAATAAGAGAAAAACTTCCTGATGAATGTACAACTGTAGGAAGACAAATGGATACACTTTCTAAGTTTGAAAATTAGAAAAGAAAATGATTTTCAAAGATTGTCTTTATAAATATGTCAGAATTACAAAAAGCAACTGCTGTCTTATCTCTTAAATACTATAATGATTTGAGTCCTGAGGAAATTTTATAGAGTGGTTTTTAAATATGCCATATAATAGCTGACATTGAACATATCACCATTCTGCTTCTATCTTCTAATAAGGATTTGAAAATATTTCTTAGAATAAAGTCATCAGAATTAGGAAGATTTATTGTGTGTGTGTGTGTGTGTGTGTGTGTGTGTGTGTGTGTTTGCATGCACATGCGTGTGCACGTGCAAACCAATCCAGGATTTCTGACAATCTAAGTAAGTGTTCTGCCACATGACTGTGCACACAGTTGACTCACCCTGAGCAGCCTTCGGTAATGCCCCAAGTCACTCCTCCCTTCCCTGCCACACCCCAATCCCCCAACCCACTCTGATCTGCCCCATACTCCTTGCCCTGCCTTGCACTGCCTTGTCCCACCCCACCCTCCCTGGCCTTGCCCTGACCCAAGGGTGGCCTGACCCGAGAACATTGACCTTACCAAGAGAGGTGCATCACCATTGGCGGTAGCTGCCACAGGATGAGTTGAGCACGTGGAGTCCCTGGCCTCCCGTCCATCTGTGCCCAGCCCCTGAGGCCTCCCTGTCCCAGATCCCGACCTCCAGGTCCAGAACCCTGGGGTTGGCCTCAGATCGCGCTTCATCCGCCCCAGGACACACCAACCTGAGACCCCACGGAGGGTGGAGGCCTTCCCTGAGGGCGGCCTGACCCAAGGGAGGCGGCCTTCCCCGAGGGTAGCAGCATTACCCAGGTGGCCTTACCTGTGGGTGGCGGTAGGCGGCATTACCCAGGGGCAGCAGCCTTACTGGAAGGAGGCTGCCTGTCCAGAGGGCGGCCTTCCCCAAGGGCAGGGTGGTGGTCCTGCGATTACAACAGCACGTGGTCCAGGTAATATGTCTCCACCAGCGCTGAAGCAGACAGATGCCAACACCGGACAAGATGTCGAGGCATCCAAAGCGCTGGCACACACGGAGTGGGCGGGTCTGAACCTGTGCTGTGTATCCTCCTGTCCAGCCCCTCCTGTCTCAGCCATCTGAGAGCTGGGCATGCACAAAAAGCAGGGCGACCTGGGCATGGCCCCATGTGGCTCTGCCTGTTGTGGGCTTGCCGCATGTGTCTGAGTCATGCTGAATTTAAAAACATCCTTGTTTCACAGCTGCAGCTCTTTTTAGTAACTCAGTAACAAGAGACTAAAGGAGGAAGGTGCTTCTTGTTCAAGAGGAGGAAAATACTTATTTCTGATCAAATTTCTATACATTAACCACCCACTACCAAAACTCCATTAGGCATTCATGCTGGTGTGCAGACAGGACCCAGAGGGGTGGGCACAGGAGGACCAGTGACTGTGATGGTCATGCAGGCAAGTCCAGTTGGGTGGCACCCCCACAACCAGACCCCACCAGAGGCCCCAACCCAGGGGTGCTGAGGCCCACACATGGGGATTCCACGAGGGATGATTGGGGCCAGCGGATCCAGGTTTGTCTGGAGTGAGCTTTACGTGCACCCTCTGGCCCTGAGCCATTGTAGTGACGTCCACCCATCACACTGACCCTGGGGGTTCAGGGCTGATGTGGAACCACGCAGTGCAGAAGGAACCCCAGCTGCTCCATGCTCCGGGAATTTGTTAGCCTCCAATGAGATACCTAAACCTATCTCCCAGGAGTCCTGATGTCTGATCAGGTTGAACGTCTCAAAGCAGATGAAGGAGGAGCTTTTTAAAAAGGCTCTTTCTTCAAGTCTGGGAGGAACTGACTCGATAGGGTTTGGAGAGCATTTGAGGAGAAACTCTCAGGCAAGCGAGGCAGTCCTGGTGCATTAAGGTCTTCAGATTTCTCTTCATAATCTATAACCAATATAGATTTACCTTGCTTGACAAGGTAAAATGATGTCTACTTTGGCTCACAGTGAAAGTGCTAGTAGCCCCCAGACCACACCAAGGGGACACATGCTGGGCTCTCCTCCCACAGGTGACATGGGACAGGAGGCCCTGCAGACACCCAAGGAGAGGGCCTCTGTGGGCCTCATTCACAGATGTGCAATGCACAACACCCTCTCTCTCTGATACTCTGTTGCTGAAGAAGCAAGGGGCAAAGGCTGCAGCAGGCAGCTTCTACAGCACTTGCTGTCCAGAGAGGAAGAGTGAGTGAACACAAAAGAGGTTTCTTCCTGAGTCCACCAGCTTGCATCTGCTCAAGTAGGTGTGCAGGCTCGGCGACCAGACAAGTGTCCCCTCCAACAGTGCTGCTGTTGTGACCAGCAGCTATCTGGGCACCTCCCCCAGCAGGGAACAGAGCAGATTTTTATCAAAGTCCTGGCTCCATGGGTAAGGTAGGCAAAGGAGTGTAAATGCAGGTTTGCAGGGTGGAGTCTATAATGTAGAATAAACAGTTAATGCATTGTGCATTTGTAGGTACAGACCCCAATATTCCCCCACACAAAAAACCCACACTGGCTTTCTGAACTCAGTGTCAAGAATAAAGTGCCTGGAACTGCCCCAAAGAGACCGAGACCCTAGTAGCATCAGCAATTTTCTTTACCACGCCTGGAAGCTTCCACAGTGCCCCATAACCACCTGAAAACCCCCAGAATGTAGGCAGGATACACTCCTCAGGGGGTACAACTTTGGCTAGAGGATGAAAGAGGCACAGGGAACTAAAGAACCAAGGAGGATGAAGGCATCCTGTGACACCACTGCGTACAAATGCAGGAGCCAGAATGGCATGGAAGGACACGCTGGAAGGAAAGGTTTCACTCCATGGGGCACAATACCATGCGGTGAGACTTGGATGGCCTTGCATTTCCAATTAATCTTGGAATGAGAGCCCAAGGCAAGAAGCCAGCAGTGCCCAAAGAATGCTAAAGACCAAACTGATTCAGAGAAACAAATGCCAGCAAGGGACCCCACAGCAAAGAGGCAGACACTGTGAGCAACACTTCTGTTACCATGAGGCTTGCAAGGTATGTGTGCAGGTCTCCACATTGGCACCATCTGCCAATTCCTCAGGAGGACAGAACAAACCAGTGAGGCATGAAGATTAGATTATGTAATGCTCAAGGATTGCTGTTTTCAAAGAGGAAACAAATGGAACGAATTGATTTGCTTGTCAAAGTCATGTCACTGAAGGATACACATTCCCTCCTCTTGTGAAGGACCTCATTAAAGAGGGGAATGATTTCCCAGATGCAGAAAATGAGAGACCACAATCCACTCCATTCATAAGAGCAGGTCCAATTTCCAGAGTCACATGGATGGATCCTATTCTGGCCTCCCTGCTTGAAAAGTGACCATTGAGGTGCTACCTAAAGGGCACCAACATGGCCTGAACATAATTGCCAGCCTCTAGCCAGAAGATCCAAAATCTGTGTGCTTTGCCTGAACTCTCTTACTTCTGGGGAAGCAGCATCTAATTTTGAGACCAGTGGGGACATATTTACTATTCAGAGATCTAAACAAGAGCTTCAATAGAGTGGGGATGTGGTCTTAAAAATACATGCAGGAAGGAGAATACAATGCTTTTCTGGAAACTCTCTGCCATTCTGGGCTTTTGGAAATATTTTGTGTAATGTATGCAGTAGATTTGAGAAACAAATGAACAAAACCCCAAGCCTGCTGCCTGTTCTATTCCCACAGGTTTCCCTGCCTTGCTAAGATATCAAGTTTGAAATATCAGGTCTTTATTCAACATGTAAATGAAACCTGCTGTACCAGATATTTCCCATTTGCCTCTCCAGACCTGCTTGTCTACCCTTCTCCATATTGCCCTTTGCCCTGGAGTGCTGACCTATATGAACTACACCAACTTGCTGCATTACCTTCTAGCTTTCAGTTGGGTACAGCTGAGGGGAGACAGCAGCAGGAGACAAGGACAGGAGGAGGATAAGGTTGATGCATATCTTCCCCCAGCTCCCTCCCCGCCAGATCATCTTAGGTTGGTTGTGTCTTTTGATAAAAGACCTTCTTCTCAAGGTTGCCCTTTCCACACAACCCTCTCTTTCTGGGTTCTACAATGTTTCCCTCCTCTGAACCTTTGGATCTAGGAGTGGTAAAGGCTATTACTAGTCCCTTGGGTATTATACGTAACCTTATGGTTTCCCTGTGTCCTGCCCAAACCTTGCAAATAGTCCCTTTATTAAGTCCTCCTCTAATTGTCTTTTTAAAAAAGGAATATAAAGTGCCTGATGCAGCCCTGCCTGCTACCCAGGCAAAGGCAGCAGGTGTCAGCACAGTCACCCCAACTGCCTCTGGACAGCACCCCTTCCTCCTTCCTCTGCTGGTGTTGCTGTAGCTCACTTGGCTTCATCTAGCAGACAGGGCAATGAAGAGCAGCACAGAAGTTGACCTAATGGTAGCAACCCTGCCCTTCACCCCAGAGGAGACCTCGTTGCATCCCTGCCCTTCAGCAAAACTCCCCTGCAGGTGTTCTGTGTCTGGGCACTGCCCTGGCAGCTGCAGTGGTGACTCCTCAGACTCCTGGCAGCTTCTTTTCAAACCAGCTTTAAGTTCCCCAAAGCACCAGGCCCCAGCATGATTCAGGCAGTCATGGTCCCCAAAGGACTTCATTTCAAACCCAAACGAATATTTCAGGTTAGCACAGCATTCCCCTGTATTTCAATGCCAGGAGCAATCTTTCTCCAGCTTTTACAAACCTTCTTTTCTAACAGAAATATTTAGCTCACCCAGAAAACCTGTCCTTACCATCGGCTCCCCCCAGGAGGGCCCCTGGTCCTCTCCTCACTTCCCTCTGGGAAGCAGGGTTGAGGTGCCAGGCACTCTCCCCTGAGCTCTTCCACCAGCCAGGGGTTTGGCTGCACACAAGAGAGGTGGACTCTGGCTCAACTACCCAGGAAAGGAATTTATTGGTCAGAGAGGCAGGGCCTCCAAGAGTCAACAGGAAGCCTGGGGATCAAGCTCAGAACAATAAGCACTGCAGCTGAGAACACTGCCAGGCACTGCCATGGGAAGTCTGCCTGGGACAAGCACTGGCACTGCCCCCTGTGGAGACTCACCCGCACCACCTCTGCAACATCTGGAGCCTCCTGTCTCTCTGCTTAACTCCTCCAACATTCAAGGCTGGGGCCATACTTCCAATTGGCCAAATGCTAAGTGCTCCTCATGCCCAAGGTGGCAGGGAGGGATGGGGTCCATGGGGGGACAAGTGATTCAGCTGCCAGAACTCTTCACAGTGAGGGAAACCCTCCCAGGCAAAGTTGCCCTGTCTAAACTTGTCCCTGGCTTCCTGGGTTCAAGGTACAAGTTCCCTTTATTCACTCCAGCACCCTGCTTTGCTCAGTGAGCACCATCTGAATAAGCAGCATGCTGGTACTGTTCAAGGTGCTTGGTGACATAAGAGAAACCTAGATGCTGCTGTCCCAGCTCTCAGAGAACACAGGCATTGAAGAAGGAGGACAGCTGCACCCTGACACAGAGGCAGCAGTAAAACACACGCTCCACACTGAAGACTTGGGAGAGCTCTGTGGATGCCCTGGACCTGCCTCCTCAGGAAGTTATAAGGCAGATTTGGAAGGGGAGACAGTGTGAATCAAAATGCATCTTCAAACCTGGTCATGGCCCAGTCCCAGGACATGACTTATGGAGCAAACCTAACTCCCATTTCTCTAGGAAAGAAGCTCCTCCTCTGAGTCCATGGCACACTGTCCCTCACAAGGCAAAGCACTGGTGAAGGGCTCAACACCGTCCTGTGCCAGGTGCTGTGCCCATGGTTCCTGTGTCCCTCACTCGGGTGTCAGGTGTGAACATGCTCAGTAAATACTGACCACCAAAACTCCATCTTACAGATGTGCAGTGGAGGCTTGGGGACAGTAAGAGAGTCTGTCTTAAGCCAGAAATTGGGACCTTCCCTGTGACTGCCTAGAAGAACTGGCATGCCACACCCAGGTTGGAAGCCTAACACAGACATTGCCTTCAGGACACAGTGCTGCAGGCCTACTCTGCCCCAAGGACAGAGGAAAGCAACTTTGGCAGGTAACAGAGCTCAACACCTCTCCTCCAGCAGTTGTCTGCACTTCCTGCAGTTGATCTTAGGGAGGCAGGCCTGACCTGGCCAGAAACTCTGTGCCCAACAGGGGAGGTGTCTCCACATCAGACTGGCTGCTCTTGAGCACAGGCCACCCTCACACACCAGCCAAGTGACAGCTACATGATCTAGAAGAGTGGCCTGGCAACCTGGGCCCTCCCCCAATGGCCTTCCTTCCTTGTCCCTCTCCTCTGCTTGTTCTTTGTAACTGACTACTCTGAGTGCCACTTGGAGGGGAGAGAGGAAGGCCACAACTTCGAGACTTGGGTCTCCATTCCACAGCCTGCCACCAGTGATCCTCCCCACATTTTCCCTGGTGCCTGCCTGATGGTGGGTACACATGCCAGTGATGGCATAGACACTGAGTGGCCAGGAGGCACCTCTCCAGGTGTCTTAGCAGAACACACCAAAACCACCACTGGGATGGCCCACAGGGGGCCACAGTGATGGGGCCGCAGGAGCTGTGAAACTAGCAGCCCCACCTGGCACCCGGCCTTCTCCCTGGGCTTGCAGGTGTTATGGGACACAGCCACACAGGGCCATGAGTGAATGGAGGTAGCAAGCCAGCAAGTCCAGCTAGGCAGCAGGGAGAACAGGTCTTTCTGGACCACACTATCAAAGTGGAGGCTCCTGGGTAGTCCTTTCTACTTGAGAAGGACCCCAACCCAGAAAAAGAAACAGTAGGGCCTCTCGGGTCAAGTAACATAGATCAGCAAGTGAAAACACTCTGTGTTTCGGGACCAGCCAAGCTGGCACCAGCATCCTGTGGCATTCATGAGTGCAGTAACAGAGGAGTGTGCTATAGCTGAGCAATCACAGCTGTACACTGATGCTGAAGTGAAGCTTACCCACATGCAGCATGAGGCACAAGCACCAGCTTTGCTTTGGCTTTGCCACTTTGATTAATCCAGTCAGAGTGCATCAGACAGCAGATGCCCCACCTCTGACAGGTACCCATGCAGGATGTACCTCCCAAGTCCTAAAAGAGAAGTGGGTGTGACTGCCCTGGTCACGCCAGGCCTCCAAGATGTCATGATTTGCAGAGATGTGCTATCTCCACAAGTGATGTGTGGAAACGCCAGCAGCACACCCTGTGTGGTACTGCATTGCATCAAGGAGAACATCACCAACTCATCTGGACTGGAGTTTATTGCTTTAATATTGCTTTAGTCAAATACCCACAGAAGAGTTTTACTTTAACACAAGCTTGCTACCCTACTCATAATCCAGTTTACCCCTTTGTGACTTGCATGCTGGGCACCAGCTGGCAATAGCTCTTACCATCAAGCTTGGCAGGACTTACTATATGTGTTCTACATGATGTGCTGAATCAGGTGTCACATACATACCAGGAAGACACCAGGGCAGAACTGATGTCCACAAGCTGCACACACAGCTGGGCAATCAGCAAGGACTGCCTGGACCTTGTGGCATTTTATTGTCCCTTATACTTTCCATTTCACATTAGGCTTGTCCCTTCATTTCCTCTGTGCCCACCACTCAATCCTAAATTGACACTGCAAAACCTCCAGTGAGATCAAATGGCATGCTGTGGCCCAGCCAGATTCCAGGTGGTTTTCTTCTCATCCTTTGTTTAAGGTGAAGGAAACAGTGGTGATGCGCTCCTGTACAGATTTGGGAGCCTACCTGGTCTTGAAATGCTGTGAAGAAGTCTTTTATGGAATTTCATTTCAAGGAAGAGGAAAGGCTTGACATGACCAGAGGTTGATCTAAACTAATTCACATGAGATGAATCCTATTATTACTTTAACTTCCTGACTCTGTAGAATATGAATTAAAGTTATTAGAAGAGCACACGTTCTAATGGGCAAATGTATCTGGGACAAACATTTTCAAGAGACAGACTAAGCATCTGTCTTTTGAACCACTGCCTGGGAAAGACCCTGATTCTGGTAGCTCTTCAAGTGCAGCTGAGATATCATCAGGACCCAGTGCTTCTGCTGTTAGACCCCAGATGAGCCATGAATACCTGGTCAGAGCAGCACAACAGCATATGTGTTAAACCAATGACCATGTGACATGTCCTACCATCAAGTGGCTATGTTGATGGATCCTAAGAAAAATCCAGTTATACTAAGCAGTTCAATCCCTGGTCAATTACCCGATAGAGTGTCTTATTTTGATTCTTTTAAAAGTATGATTTCTGAAGTACTTAAGAACATACATTGTTCATTTCACCCCCACTTGCTGCTGATGGCTCCCGGTCTGCATCAGAGTCCCAGGACTTAAGGGTCACAGTAAGCAACTCCATATTCCTGCTGACCCTGAAGTCAGCCACAGACTCACTGGACACACAAAACCTCCACCAGGTCCTATGCCATGTACACTCTAGTGACTGCAGCATCTTCACCTAAAATCAACCATGTAAAACACAGGGCCATGCCACAACACCTCAGGGCAACTACAGGACACAACTGTATAAAACAGCTCACAGACTTGGAGCCCAGTGCAAACACAAAACACGATCACAGTCCAGGTCACTGAGTGCCCAGCATGGAAGAGGGCACTGAGTTGTCACAAGAAGGCTCATTGGCAGCAGAAACATGGAAAAGCTGACTGTGGCACTAGGACCATGTGGAGCAACGCA
Source organism: Sciurus carolinensis (assembly GCF_902686445.1). Taxonomy (NCBI): domain Eukaryota; kingdom Metazoa; phylum Chordata; class Mammalia; order Rodentia; family Sciuridae; genus Sciurus; species Sciurus carolinensis. The sequence continues at coordinate 2,967,203 of NW_025920125.1, read as the reverse complement.
GTCTGGGAGATTCAGAGTGGTCCCAAGGCCAGATCCTCAGCACCTCTGTCCATTCAATGTAGGACTCTGCCACTACCACACCAGAGCACACCCACAGCAGGAGCCCCACAGAAGGAGCTCAAAGGTAGTTTGGAGCCTGGCAGGGGAGGCATGCTCAACCAGTGAGCTGCTCCTTTGGCTGCAACCCATGGCACCAGCTCCATCCCTGAGTTATCCTGCCAAATGTGCTGCCTGGACCCAAGCATGACATGGGGGCCACTTCCCAACACCCTGGGATCCTCTCTGTAAAGGTGCTCTACTCATCCCCCCTCATGTCAATCATGAGCTGAAGGGCAGGACTGGTTGGTCTTTTTATTCTGCAGTACTGGGGTTGAACCCAGGGCTCCAGGGAGCTGGTCCTGCCTCTACCTCTGGTTATGACCCAGCTTTCTATAAGTGTGTGTCTTGAGAGGAGTCTTGCCACTCTGTCTAGGCTGGCCCAGGACTTGAGGTCCACCTGCCTTAGCTTCCTAAGTGGCTGGATTACAAGCACCACATAGGCTGCTTCATTTACTTTTTATACCCAGTTTGATGGTGCCAAATGACCACATGAATGCATTAGAGTTAGTTAACTCCTTTGATTTTTCCATCAACAGATGACAACTGTGCCCTTCCTAAATAGGTCCTGAATTTCTACATACTTGCATTTCTCTTTGTGAATTTTAGGGGTGAGGGGCAGGGAAGACAGACACATGGGGGTATGCCCAGAGGTTAGGGTCTTGACTCTAGAAAGCACAAACCCCACCAGGGAAGCTCAGAGGGTGTGAGCATTTAAATTTCTGCATTTCTGCTTCACTTGATCTTTCCAGACCCTTCTCCATCTGCTCCACATTCCAGTATGATCAGCAGAGAACTGAATGAAGAAGATCCAGCAAGGACATACTCACAGCTGAGCATAGATCAATCCTAACCCAGGACTGGGGTCTCATCCTAATGTCAACTCCAGCCAGGGCCCAGACCTGGCTCTTCTCTGTCCCTGTAAGCAGCACTGAGGGACCCATGCACCACAGGCATGCATGTGGCACCCCGTCACACCTGTGGTTCAGTGACCACACTGGATTGTAAGTCAGGGAACTGGGCTTCACTGCTACTTCAATACCAAACTCCTCAGACTGTGCTGTCCACGGGGTGTCACAGTCCTCTTCCCAGAGCAGTGGGTTTAAGCACAACTGCCAGAGATTTCTATTTTAAATTGACTTTTCTGTTTGGAAAGAAAAGGATCTAAATTTCTCAAAAATAAAATTCTATTTTAATCCCAAAAAGGACAAGAATTTTAAAATCAAATAATCCACAAAGAAAACCCTGAAGAAGAAAAATGCTGCCTTCTCACCATGCTCCCCATTCCTCAGGGCATGGACTCTAGCCAAGAGAAAACAAACCCAGACCATGAAGTGCCACTCTGAACTGAGGGGTGAGGAACCTCTGCACCCTGTGTCTGAGCTAGACCCTTCCTCCTGCCTGACAGCCTGAGTTAACCCATCCATCACCCCTGCCTGGCAGCCTGAGGTATTCCCTCCCTCCTGCCTGGCGGCCTGAGCTAGCTCATCCATTCTTTCTGCCTGGCAGCTTGAGTTAGCCCCTCCCTCCTGCCTGGCAGCCTGAGCTAGCCCCTCCCTCCTGCCTGGTGGCCTGAGCTAGCCCATCCATCCCTCCTGCCTGGTGGCCAGAGCTAGCCCATTCATCCTTCATGCCTGGTATATTGAGCTAGCCCCTCCCCACTGCCTGGCAGCCTGGTCAGTCACTGACTCCATAGCATACAGGGCTAGTTGGCTGTCCATGTGCCCCAAAGCTTTGTCTAACATTTATGTCTTAAACATCAAACTGGTATAAAAAGTGAGACTGGACAAACTCCATAGAGTAGAAGGTGAATGCTGCTTTGTGCCTGGGGTTGTTTGAGTCAGAGAGGGCAGAAGGAAGCATTCCAGGATGGTGGAGTCTCACACTTAACTGCAGTTCTGGCTACACTTGCAGAACATACAAATGGCAGACTTCAGATCTATCCATTTTACTGAGCACAGATTGATTTCTATTTTTTATTTTACAAGATTTTTTCCCTACCAATCTCCCCTTTCTTCACAAAATCTAGAGAATTTAGTAGTCTAAGGGAAAAATTATCAAGTACTGGAAACAGAGGACCTGAAAGGTAACTCTCTTTTCCCTTCAGCCTCTGTCATCTTGATCACAGTGCTCTGAAGACAAAATGCCAGTACTGTGTAGAGTAAGTGACACCAGGTTGTGAATCAGAGATGAAGGGACCAACACTCTATACCAGGTGCACTTAGGGAGGGCATCTGGGGAGCACCCACTGAGACAGTGGACCAATGTGGTGAGTGCCTCTGCTGCCATCTTGGAACCTAGATTTGTGTGGGTGATCAGAGCCACCGAGCCAGGAGCTCACATGCACCTCCACACTCCCTGCACACACGGTGCATGGTTGCCCTCCCTCCACAAGCTCAGGCTGCCCCAATGCTTCAGTTACTGTCTGCTTTGCAAGGTGCTCAATCTGAATAAGCCATGATAATAAATCAGCTTGGCAATGAGGGAAGGCAACACACCACAGCCAGGTCTGAGATAAGCCCACAGGGCCAGGAGCAGTGTGTCAGGTCCTGCAGGGCATGGGGTGTCCCTCCATGTGCACCAGAGACAGCAGTCACCTCATGCAGGCCCTCTCCAGCCTCTGCCCCCAGTCCTTCTCACTGCACCTCAACTGCTCAGAGGGCAGGGCAACTGATGAGTCCCCACCTCCCACTTTTCTACTCTGGGCTCTCTCCTGCACTTACTCCCTCTCTCTAGGCTGGGTTTAATTTGACACCTCCAGCTTTGGCAACAAGGTGGGGAGCAGAGCAGACACAGTGGAATTCATTAGGTGCAACACTGCAGGGTCCACTCTGCAATAATGACATGGGGGTAGGGAAACTAGACAGCCACCATGCACGATGAAAGAAGCATGAGGACTGGCAGCAGTGACAGCCTAAGCAAAGGGGACAAAATGAGCCAGGAAGAGACCTTCCCTGTTCACACAATGTAAATCAACAGCTTGCAAAGCCTCCCCCAGCCTTCCATGCCTCCCAAAAGCCAAAGACTGAGTCAGGTGGGTGAGGCAGAGGTGTAAATGGGAAAAAAGGAAAGAAAATACAATCAAATTATTATTGTTTTAATATACAAATTTTATTTATTAGTTTAATGTTGGTGGAGACCAAATTTATCACCCTCCTTTGCAGTCAGGAGGTGTGAGGAGCCTGGGGTGCCAAGTGTGGCACTGGAGTGTCCTCTGTGCCCACTCTGGAGCTCTCTAGGATGTTCCTTGGCATGCACTCTCTCTCTTCTCTGAGCAACATTGCTCTGCACCTTCAACCACCATGACTAAATTTCTCCTTATTGTGAAAGAAGATGCAGGAGGAGGAGGGGAGGAGAGCAGTGTGTGAGGAGCAGCAAGTGCCCCACACATGCTCCCTGCTCCTCTCCAGGCTGGGAGGCCAGGAGGCTGACAAGGAACTCTTAGGTGCCTGTTCTGGAATTACTCACTTGGGCTGCATTCACTTGGTGTGGTGTGTATACAAAGGGGTGAGGCCCGTTCCCATTACCAGCTATCCAGAGACAAAGAGGTGTCCACAGGTCACTGCAGGAAGGCCCCAGATGCTGAGGGACTTCTCTCCACACAATGCAGAAGGCCAGGGGACCAGGTGGAGGAACTTGGGATGCTCTGTCCAACACAGCTTTGCATCTGCCCATCTCAAGAGAGGGCTGGCTCCCTGCAGCCAGGCACAGGTGAGGCCAGATGCTGTGGGTGGCACTGCCTTTTCCCTGGCCTACTCTGCAGATGCACATGGCCAGAGCAACAGCTTCTCCTCTGTGTTTTCTCAGGAACCCAGACTCTTGCTCAGTCTTCCTTACAGAAAGGACCCTGGAAAGCAAAGCCATATGCCACAGAGCCACATCACTATTTTCTTTGGTTGCAGACTTCTCCAGCAAAGAACCCCCAAAGCTGTCAATATTATAAGAAGGGAAAGGAAAGCCATGATCTGGTTATCAGTGAGCACTGAAGAGCATTCCCAAGGCAGAGTGTGGGGCTGAATCAGGGCCAGAGTCCAAACAACAGAGCAGAGGCCACGAGTGCAGGTCTGCCTTCCACACCCCAGACAGGGGTGGGGAAAGCCACCTTGAACATGGGACAGAGCCTGCCACCAGGCAGACCAGGGTAGACATGTGCAGCAGAGTGGGGGCCCCTCCTGCTGAAGCCCAGCAGGGCACAACCAGATCCACCACGTGCACAGACACTAAGTCCTAGGCACCATCCATGGACCGGGGTGCCCACTGTCCCTACTACTGTAAGAATGCAGGTGGACTGGATGCCATCCTTTCTGGAGGCCAGGACAATTTTGTCAAGGAATAATTGGGTTTAAAGCCTACAGATTCCCCAAAAGTTTTGTCTGTTCAAAAACAGTCACCTCTTTTCTTCCCTAGAGGCAGGAATGCAGTTGAGCTGGTCCCCCAACAGCACCATCACCCAGAGGAGAGGGGTCCATTCAGGAGGGGCTTCAGAGCATTTTACGTTTAAAAGACTAATTGTGTTTCAAGCTTGAAAATATGGTCACAGAACATCTTGTCAAGGGCAGGAGACACACACTGCCCATTTGTTCAGGACCACAGAGGTAGAGGGATCCAGAGGGGACCAGCTAGGACTCCACTTTAAAGATCAGCCATGAAAGCCTGGGTCCAGGAGCCCTCGGGAGTAAGGATGCTCCATCTGGGCCTGTGCATGAAAATGAGAGGGGCAGAGAGCAGTGGCCAGGCCAGGCCAGCTGCCCCCCACACAGTCTGAGCTCTCTTTCTCTAGGAGCAATCCTAATGGCCACCTGCCCCAGGGCTGCAGGCCCACATGTAGCCTGATGTGAGTACATGCTGCCTTGGTAGTCTCTGTGGTCATTGCTGCAAAGCAGATTTCTTTCCTCAAATTTCCTCACCTATCAGGAAGGAGAAAGCCAAAGACCTTCCCACAGAAAGAAGGTGGAGACACCCACCAGTTCCAGGTGCTTCTGGAGGCAGTGTAAAGAGGCATGGCTTTGGAGCAGGTGAACCAGCTCAATCCCTTCCCCAGTACTGACAAGGGTGGGGACCCCAACAAAAGAGTGAGCCTCTCTGGGCCTCAGTTTGACCTTCTGCAGGGTGGGGGAAAGACCATATGCCACTGAAAACATCCTGAGTGACATCCCTTGGTCACGCCTGGCTTATGTCGGGAACTAGGTGTGGAGGATGGGGCGAGAGGACACTGCCACCTTCCAAAGTCCCCTGCCTGAAGAATGTGGGCAATGAGCTAGGTCAGTCCTGGTGGCGACATTTCCTAAGAACAACCTGTGGCTCAAGACCCTCTGGCAAGGCCTAGAACCCCTCCCATGGCTCACAGGAGGGCACTCAGCACACCCACATCGGGAGCTCTATCCCCTCTTTGGATGCCCCCAACCACCAGGCAGTGTCCCACACCCTGGTGACCATGCAACAAGCTGGGCTAGTGGGGCAGAGGGAGCACTCAGCACCAGCCCCCAGAGGGGCTGGCTCATTGTTGCAGCACAGAGCCAAGCATTGGTAGTATTTTGTCAAAGTTCCCCAGGTGACTTTAGTGTGCAGCCAGTGTTGAAAACCACTCTGTACCAAATATACTTGTTATTGAAAGGTTTATGTGTAACATTAAAAAAAATTTATTACCACTTTTATTACCAAAATGACTTGTCAGGAGGGCTAGGCCTGCTCCACCTTAAAAGGAAAGCTTGCAGCCTGCCTGAAGGATCACACTGGGAGTGGCTTGTGAGGTCAAGCTTGTAACCTCCCCTTTAGGAGCAGGCACAGTGAGCACAGCCACACAGAAAGCAGCCAGGCCTGCAGTCTCTGTGATCGCTCCTGGGCTACAGGATGCCCAGGGTCTGGAAGGTCAACCCCTCTCCCTGCTCATTTCCTGCCCTCTTTGCTCATCCATCCCAGTGTCCACTGGTTGACTGGCCCCATTTTAATCTTTAATGTGAAATGCTATCTGTTTGAAGTGCTGCAAATACTGTCTTGGTCTTTGAGAGAGAAGGGGCCATGAAAATCCTAATAAACAAATGAATAATTCATGTTAGGCACTGGTCTATTCTCTGCACCACTGAGTTTCAAACATTTCTTAAAAGCAGATTCTTACTCATAAAGCCAAACAAAATCTGTGAAGCCCAAGTGTGGGATTGAAGTTGAGGTGGGGGGCCCAGAGTTGCACAGACATGGCCCTCATAGGGGCCGGCAGGACATGCACGCACCTGCTTGTGGTGGGCAGATACCCCTGTGCACATCATCACCCTGGGAAAGGGTTGGCTGCAAATGAGGGCACCTCCAGAATGCTCACATGCCTTGAAGTAGGCTGGCGAGGCTTGGACCTGTGCAGCCCTGGCAGCCTGGGGCAGAGGCTAGACTCAAGACACTTGCTGAAAGCTGCAGGGAGACCCTGCAGGGAGACCCAGTCACAGACCACACAGAAACCCGAGCTATCTCGGTGCTTCCACAGTGCAAGTGTCACCAGCTGCAGGTTCTCCCACTGGCCACACTGTAGCAGCCATGAGTGACCCAGTGGCTCGATGTGCCAGAAACATCCAATGGATCATTTCAAACAGTTTTCACACTAGAGTGCTGTGACTGAATTTTGTTTACTCTCACCATCTCATTTCTCTTGAATCAACTTCTTGCTTCTGCTCCAGAGAAATCCTTATTGCCACAAAGGCCAAGTCACCACACACACAGGCATGAAGAAGAGAGAATGTGGACGGGGAGCAAGCAGGCCTAAGGGTCTGCATTCTGTGCTACTTTCAGAGCATTTCTGCTTGATCCTGGTGGTGCCTCCACTAGGCAGCTGGCATAACTCCCGTGGCAGAGGAGATGGAGGCTACTGGCCAGCCACTCCCCAAGGTTAGTGTGTTGGGGTCTAGGGTTCTGGACCCAAGCCATCCACTTCTGAATGCTCTGTGCTCCCACCACACCTCATCTGCACAGGGGTCTCATCTGCACAGGGCACATCAGAAATCCACCCAGAACTTCCCTGTAGTAGGGCCAGCCCCCTGAGCTGCTGTCCTCTCTCCCCAGGATGATCTTACCACCTTCCAATTCCCCCAGGACAAGTTCTCATGTGATTTCAGTGAGGTGCATGTGTGCACACATGTGCTGGCAAGCACAATGGGCCATAAAGTATTTCCAAGGCCACAGCATTCCTGACTGCTCCTTTCCATGTCCTGCCATCCTTCCTCTCCCACTGCCCCTCTCCAGTTTCTTTTGATGGCCCCCACTGCCCTCCTCAGTCCAGCCCCCTCCCCTCAGCCCAAAGATCAAACAGTCATGGAGTTTGTTGAATTCCCTGTTTGTGAAGGAAGTGAATTCCATATGCATAATTCATTTCTTTTATGAACATTTTTCCCTGCAGGGAGTTAATGCTCCCAGAGCACTGGGAACAGTCACAGTGACAGAAGAGCCAGAGAGGAGGGCACAGAAAAGCCTTCCCCACATAGTGGGGACAGATGGGGCCAAAGGTCTGACCTCTGCTGGCTAACACCTTGGGCTGCACAGTTCTATCTCACCCAAAGAGGGAGACCCTGCACTGTCTGGGGATAATAGCCTTTGTTCTCAAGGGTGACAAGCCCAGGGAGCCCAAGCCATTAGAGGCTGGAAGCCTTATTCCCAAAGCCAGTGGCTGCCTCTCATGTAGGAAGAAATTGATAGAGCCCTCCCACTCATTATGTCTCTGCTCAGATTGAAAACCCAAAATTAAACAAAGAGATACACACATGCCTGATGCACCATGTTTAACAGCTGTTGCATTTGGAGAAAAAAACAGTCCCTAGTCCAAAGTCATATTTGACAAATGGCTTTATTAAGAGGAAGATTTGTTGTATATGAACTCCAAGTCAAGAAATGGGAGGAGCAACTGAGGGAGACAGACCTGCCAGACAGCAGACCCAAGCAATCACTCTGGCTGATGCTACCTTTTGGCAAGTCACACTGACCAGCAGACAGACCTTTGGTTATTAACTCTTTAATCACAATCTGTAGTCCTCAAGGTCAACACCTGATTTAATAAATGACAGAAGAGACTTAAAGGTCAAATTGCCTCTCTTATTTGGGTTCAGTTTATTTCAGGGAAATTAGCATCTTATTTAAATGGTTTTATTCCACTTTCTGCCCTTCTGCATTAAGAAAAAAGCCAACATGTATTTCAGATTTGGGAATTTTGTGCTTGCTTTGCACCTGAGAGTGGCTGCAGTTCAGGGTCTGAGTCTTGGAGGAAGGTGGAAAGGGCAGCCTTGGGGAGCCCACAGTGTCCAGGGCTCTAACACAACTGGCCCAAGGATGCTAGCAAATAGAAAGGAGAACCCATTGCTGTTGCTCTTTTCTCTGTGTGGCAAGACACAGACTCCATAGGATGACTCCAGGGGACCAGCAGGAAACTAAAGATATATAACAATAAACTCCAGGCAGCCAGGATTTTACTGTGTACCTTATGTGTGATTTGCAAAAACAAACAGAATCTCAGTGACTTCCACCTGAAGTATGAAACCAGGAGATAGCTGGCCAGCTTTCCCAAGCATGCACTGGAAGCACAGTGCTCAAAGTTAGGTGTTCCATATTGAAGCTGGAGCCAGCACTGGAGGGCTGAGATGGAGTCCTGTCCTGGCCTGAGATGATGGTCTAATTAGGAAAGAACTGTGTCCAGAAGAATAAGTAAATGTCAACCTGGATCCAAATAGGATATAACTCATGGTTCAAGTTGGTCCAAATTGCCCCTGTCAGGGCCATCAGCCCACGGCAAGTTCCCACAGCAACTTTGGAACATGGGTCTAATCCCCCATCATAGCTCCTACAAGTTCTGTGATCTGGATATGGATGTGGTTTCCCAAGCCCCTTTGTGAAAGCATGCATGTGAATGCCATTCTTCAGTGGTTGTGTAAGAGTGAAAATGAAGAAAGCCCAGCATACCAGGTTCATGACATGTCCACATGCCCAGAAGTTCATTGGTTCCCAACAAGCTGCAGTATACCAGTCCAGATTTTCTCTTATTTACCCTTTGGAAAAAGACACAGAGATACAAACTGACATGGTGACAGATAACTTGATTTGACACCAAGTAAGAGGTCACATGCTGGAAACTACAGACAAAACACTTTCTGCCTGCAGTGCACCATACACATGGCTCAGACATGGACAGCCAGAAAATGGGTCCCACAGAACTGAGAGCCACAACCCCCACCCAAGAGCAAGCCAGCCTGTCCTGTTCTGGGCATGTGCCTCTGCATTCCACCCTTCCTTTCTGCAGGGACTTGGCTGACATGAGCTCTATGGTCCTGAAAACACATCAGCCTGCTCTCCTGCACTGGAGCTGGATGGCAAGTGGCATCACCCTGTGGCGGGCACAGGTAGTGTCAGCAATGCCCCATTTCACTACCAGTGCGCCCGTGTTTGGGCCCCATTAGCATATTTCAGCAGAGCCTCGATGGATGAAGATAGATGGGGAACATCATCTGGTGAAATCACTGTTTCATCAAGGTTAAGCCAGCCAGCAGTTAGCCACCTCCCTTTGTTTGACTAGATCTCTAATAACAAAATTAACAACAGAATTAATGACCAGGAGACTCCCAGGGAAATATACTGATGCCCTGGAATCAAGCTTCATCCCAGACCTCCCAGTTCATCATCCACGCATCAGTCTCCTCCACGCTTCATCTTAAAATGAAACACCACCTTTACCCTGCAGATGCCTGCCCTCCATCCTCTCCTGAAGCCCTGGGCTGGGGAAGAGAACAGCTCAGGCATGCCTGTCACCTTAACTGGCACATGGCACAGGCCCGCCCGGTGGGTGGTTCTCAGGTGCATCTCACCAGCTGACTGCACTCTCCTGGAAGGCAGGTGGTGCTGCTGTTCCAATCCACACCCTGCATGCCCATTTTCTGTGGGCAAATCACAGGGACTGTGTCCATCACAAGGGACACTTGGTCAAGTCAATAAATGCATGCACAGCCTTGCTGTTGACCCAAGATTCCTGGGACAAGGGCACATGTGCTTGGCCAGGCCTCAGCAACTGAGGGCTGCTCTGACAGGGCTCAGAATATTCCCAAAAGGCTGGGTCTCCATGGCCTCTGAGCCAGGCTTGGATACTGTCCACATGAAAATGGATAGGCATGCTGATTGTCCTGGTCTGTCACGTAAAGGAGACAAAGACTGGGCCAGAGCCAGGTAAGAAGACTGGGATCATACCTGACTGACCTCATTCCCACTTCCTGTTCACAGCCATGACCCCTTGGCCAACAGGTCCAGTCCCTGATCAGCCTGACATTGTCATAACTAGCTTCCTTTGCACACAAGGGAGATGGTGACAGGAAAGCACGGGGAAATGCCACCTGAGAAACAGGCATGATGGACAGGCACCTGGGGTAGGGGCTGTAGCTGGAAGCAGAGCTGTGCTGATCTGTGCTGAGAGGAAGGGAGGGAGGGGCAACAGAGGCAGAAAGCAACTCCATCACCAACCAGCAAGCACTTCCCTCACTGGGCCTCAGTTTCCTGGATGAAAGGCTTAAGAGTTACCAAGTGCTCAAACCTTAAAGGATGGTGTGAACTGAATACCAAAAGCCACCCTGAGCCTGGGATTGTGGCTCAGCAGTAGAATGCTTGCCTAGCACATGCAAGGCACTGGGTTTGATCCTCTACACCACTTAAAAATATAAATAAATAAAGGTGTTGTGTCAATCTATAACTAAAAACATTACAAATAAAATAAAAATAAAAAAAGTCACCCTAGCCTGGTGAGACCAGTCCCTTGGAGAACCTACCATGGAAAGGCTGCACATCTTGAGGGGCCCAGAATCCTGGGTACAGCTTCCTCAGGTGCTCTCCAACCTCTAGCAGAGGTTGGCAGAAGCTCAGGGAGGATGTGGGTTTGTCCTGGCCTGGGGTCCCAGCCCACCCAGTGAGCAGGTGAGGCTCTGAAGACAGAGCTGAGGCCACACCACACCTGGCCTTTGGTGCAAGGGGGCCTTTGCCATGGTCACACAGGGAAGGGTAGGGTCAGGAAGGCAGTCCTCATCCAGATGTGATGTGCAGGGGCAAAGGAATATATCTGGCCAGGAGGAGGCCTGGCCTGCTCTGCTGCTGTAGTCTCAGCTTCCTGGCCTGAGCACCTTCCCTACATGCAGGGAAGGATCTCAATACCCCCATATGTCCATCATTTCCCTATGCCCCTCTTCCTCCCTCCTTACCCCAGGGGAAGCACAAGGATGAGCACCAAAAGCCTGTGGTGGCCTTGGACAGGGAGCGAGGGTCAGAGGCAAGTCAGAGAGGCCACACCCCAGAAGAGTGGCCTGGAGGAGGAACCCACTGCCAAAATTTTCTGCTCAAAGCCCCAGAGCTACTGCATGGGGGAAGCAAAGAGGGGCTGGCCAGGGATGGGGAGCTGTGTGGTTGTTGTGTCCCAGAGGGCACAACCCCAGGAGAAGGGCCCACACTCCCCTCACAGAGGGTCAGCTGTGCTGTAGCTTGTCCAGAGCACCATGCCCATTTCAGCCTTAGGGGAGCAAGTGCATGCTGCCCTTCCAGTTGGTGTGGCCATGCTGTTCACAAGGATCCTGTGGTGCAGGGAGCTGTCTGCAGAGAAGAGCCTTGGTACCATGGTCAGCCCTAGAACCCACCTCACTCTGAGCAGCAGGCCATTGTCCTCACTGGGGCTCTCAAGGAGCCACACCACTGGCAGGCAGCAGGAGGGCCTGCCTTGGCCTGATGCCACACCCACTTGAGGTCTTGACTTGCCCCCAGGAGGATGGGGCAGGGCAATGTCCACCACCTTTTCTGGCTCCCAATTTGCCCCTTTCTCTAGGCATTCCATGGGCCAGCCCCCACCCATGGAGTGAAGGCCAGTTCCCTCACCCAGGAGGGCTCCACTGCCCACCTCTTCAGAATCCATAGTGAGCAGGTGACCTCACTGAGAAGTGTCACCCTAATGGTCAGCTGAGGAAAGGCAGGCCAATGGGCACTGCAGTGATGGGTTGCAGGGCTCTGTTCCTTTTGCCCCAAGAACTGCCAGTAGACCCACTGCTCCACTTGCCCTTTCCACCTGGGGCAAGTGGGTATTTGCGTCTATCAGAAAACTGGTTATTTTGTATCCACACAAGCAGAGGAAAGGCTGGCCAGGCAAGTGGGATGGCACCCAGGGACCCAGCACTTTACTCAGATCCCTGCTCTGGCTTGAAGCTGACCCACCAGTGTACAAACACTTGGCTGGGGAAAGTGACCAGTGCTATGCAGAAGTCCTGCTCCACCAGTGAAGTAGTCAATCAGAACACCCACTATGCAGCTAGGCCCTGCTCAGCATCCTCCTGTGTCCCACAGTGGCTCAGGCTGAGGGCTGACCACAGAAGCCATATGCATTTTGCTGCAGACCTAAAGGGAAGAGGCACAGGAGCCTGCACAAGTGACCATGCTGCCACAGTTGCTAGGCAGTGCAATCTATCCATTCCCTGCTGCTTGGCAAATGGCATTCCCATCACACACAGCCACAGCCATAGTACAAGTACCCTTCACTGTTGTCTTGGAGCTCTTGAAGAAAAGGGCTGAACATCAGGGAGCTCATGAGCACCAGGGGATCCCTGGGCAATTCACTGATGCTCAGATGCCCCTAGAGTGTGTCAGCCCTGTTTAACCAGAGTCTGAACCTCATGGCTGCAACAAGTCTGCTGAGGGCAGTGACCTGCCAGACAGGGAAGCAGCTTGGGTCAGTGAGCCAGGACACTGGAGGAAAGATGGGGCTGTCCACCTACACCTCTGAGAAGCCCTGGGTGCACAGTCTCCCCAGGGCCTGTGTGTAGTGGACAAGGCAAGTTCCATGGGCCCAACACCTGCAACCGTGAGTGTGCCAATGGAACCCAGGAGTCTCCCCTGCTGATTGTATCATGGTCACCTGAAGCTCACTGGTCAGTGTGTCAGTCCCTCAGAAACAGGTCAAGGCCACCAAATTACTGTTCACACCAAATAGCTGCCTACTGGATCCCAAGACTCCCTCCACTAACATCCTGCCTTCTGTGACAAAGAAACACAGGAAGCTGGGGTGCTGGTGGACACAGGAGCTCATGGGCCCTGGCTTCTAATCAGCCAGTCACCCCTGCTTGACCTCACAGGATTCACACCACAGCACCTTACGTGCACTCTTCTCTGGGCCCAACTTTTCAGGGTAAACTCAGTAAGCCCATGAGGAGGGACCATACAGACAGCTCCCTGCCTACCAGGAAAGGCAATCTCAGTACTGTACAGGGCACAGCACTCTTCTCTCCATCTTTCCACAGGACTTGGAATATTCTCCAGGCTTCATTCCAATGACACTCTGGGTTCAGTGAGATCACCCCAAGTGAGAACCTCATTGGTGTTTCATTCCTCCTCAGACCCAGCTGGAGGATGTTTCCACTCATTAAATTAATGAGGTCAGTTTCCCAAGCTCAAGATACTATGCACTCCTCTTGGTGGAGTCCTGTTTCTCAAATTGAGCTACAGTTCTGTAACTGCAGTTAGACTAAGTGCCATTTACTTTACTGCTGTGTAATAAGAAACCAAAATGGAAGTCCTGAGCTATCCTCCTAGCACATCTCACACTTGGGCAGCAAACACACCAACCACACCACTCACCCAAACATAGCCATGGTGTTTCTCTGTACTCTGGCCACAGTCTCACTACAGTTTTGAAGCAACAGGTCACTGAAACAAATGAAGAACCTGGGCCTTCTCAGAGGCCAGGAAGTCTAGGGTTGTGGTGATTTGAAACAGAGGCACAATATCCCTGGGAACCCCATAGCCACCATGTCCCAGAAAGGGATACAGGGTAAAAAGGCATAAGCACATGGGGGATTTCTGTGCCCTTATCAATCTCTTTCTCTGCATGGATCCAAAGTTTAATCAGGCCTCAGTCAGTAGTCATAAATACTCCAGAGTCAGGCAGGCTGGTGCACACCTGTTATCCCAGTGACCCAAGAGACTGAGGCAGGAAGATTCCAAGTTTGAGGCTGGCTTCAGCAACTTAGTAAGGTCCTGTTTCAAAGAAAATAAAAAGGAATGGGGATGTAGGTTAGCGTAGAGCACCTCTGGTTCAATTCCCAGCACGATGCACAAAAATAAATGAATCAATGAAATAAAATAAAATACCCCAGTCCAACCAAAGATCAGGAGGAAACATATTCTATGTCAACAAGTAAAGATGTGCTCAGACACTGGAACTCTGGTGAAGGCAGGAGGAGAGAAGGGCAGAAGGCCAGTTTCATAAGTGAGACATGCCCAGGGCCTCCTCCTGCCCTGGGAGGCAGTCCCACAGCAGAAGGCCTCTGCCAGGCCCCCACAGACTCTCTCTGGCCACCTGCCTGCTTGGCCTCCTCCCAATTCTGTGTTTCCCCACAAGTCTCCCTGTGGTGAAGATGGGAAGACCTGGAATGGAGTAAGGGGGAGGGGAGACCTGCATCCTGGAGGCATCCTCTGTCTAACCTGCAAGTGCATCCCTAGACCAGGCCCAGTGAACTCAGCTCCTAGGCTTAGCAAGTCCAATCAGGAAGACAGGGAGGACCCAGCTGCCTGGTGGTGTGCACAGGAAGTCAAGCACACAGGAGGGAGCTGTGAAGAGCTGCACCCAGACATCTTCCTCAAGCAGGCCCAAGGGAGGTGGGAGGCCCAGGGAGGCTACCAGGAGTGGCACCCTAAGTAACCTTAATAAGTGAACCAGGAACCTGCCCAGGGAGTCTCGCAATGGGAGATGCTGGTCTCCACTGTATCAAGATTGGCTACGTGGTAATGTAATAGATGTAAATTAAAACAGAAAATCTATCATGCCTCTAATGTGCCCTGATGACTAAGTCTGGGCATGGCGTGAGGAGAGGCACTGGGAGGAAGGGTGATGTATGGTGAGACTGGATGGAGGGTGAAAAGCATGTTGAGAGGAGCTGAGCAGGTACAGCTGCCACACTTCTGGGACCCAGGGCAAGAGAGAATAAATGTTGATTAGTGTCGATTTTGTCTGACAAACCCCTGTAAAGTGACAGTTAGGCTAAGCTGCACTAAAAGAGAACAATTAATCTTGGTCTGGTTTAAGTAGAGTATATTAATTTGTGTCATTTTTACTAGAAAGGGGCCTTTATGAGAAAGACCCCTTGCTGCTTTGCATCTGACTGCCATAGTGGTTGGTGGCCTCCCCACCCCCATGCCTCACAACAGACATTAGGGTGGCAGGATGCCAGCAGCAAATTCAAATGGCACAGCAGGGGAGCAGGGGACTAAGACTCCTCTCTTGGATTAAGAAAATAAACTCCCAGGGTGTTGGCATAGCAACAGCATTTCAGACCAACTGCTATATATTCAGTGATTAATAAGTGAATTTTTTTACAGTTGTTCCTCCTTTCATCCCCACCCCCCACCTTCAGGACACCACCTCCCCACAAACACACTTCACCCTCCTGAAGAAGAGGAAGGAAAGAGGCTGGAGTCAGTCTGGGGCCAGCTCACCTGCCAGGCCCTGCAACTGCAGGACCCCTGGGCAGATTCTCATAAAAGCTCCACACACCTGAGCCCAGGGGTGCTCACCAAGGTACTGGCCACAGCAGGCCCCAGCCTCCAATTTCAGACTCTTCAAGTCCTGACAGATGAGGGAAAAGCTGGAGCTGCCACTGCTCCCAGAGAAGGGCATTTCCTGTGACAAAGACTCTGAGCTCCTGTTCTAGGGAAAGGGGCACAGTTTTGTCAGAATATGAAGGGACACGTGATGTAGAACTTTTCCTGCAGGAAAGGGGAGTGCTTAGGTTTAATAACCAGGCTTAAAAAGGGTGCTGAGTGTAATTCCAGAGTTTAGGAAAGCCCCCACTGCTCTTTGCTCCCACCCAATCCCCATGTACAGTGGCTGAGTTTCAACTTGGTAAGTCGCTGCTTGAAAGGTACCATGAACAGGCCAACAGAGTGGTTTGGGGAAGTGTCCAATTAGCTTTCACTTGGCCATCACTTTCTCCCTGCCAAGCCTGGGAAAGTAGTGTCCAATGCCCTGATCACTACTTGACTCTGAGTATAGGGCAGGGGGAGGTCAACCTGGTCTTCAAGCTGGTGGATATCAGCAGCAGAGTGTCATGTATCCCACCCAAGAGCCCAAGGGGATCAGAAGGTGCTTTTGAACAGGGTGGAGCTGGCAGTGTAGAGTAGGAAGCCTATTTCCCATGAGTCTCCTCTTCTTCTCTCTAGCCCAACCCTGTCCTTCTCTGCTGCACTGGATAACCTAGGATCATCTCCACCACTTCTCTGCTTCTGGCCCTCTCCCATTACATTGCATCTCAGTGGGATAGTAAGCCTAAAAACAAAGCTGTGACCACTGCAAATACGATTTCATCTCAAAAGCCAGAATACTCCATCTTCTGACTCAGGTTGCTTTCTGTTAATTCTTATCTCCTTTTTTGTTCCAGGGGTCGAACCCAGGGGCACTCAACACTCAGCCACATTAACCATCCCTTTTTACTTTTTATATTGAGACAGGGCCTCACTAAGTTGCTGAGTTTGGCTTTGAACTTGTGATCTTCCTACCTTAGCCTTCCAAGCCACCAGGATTACAGGTGTGCACCAACTCTCCCAGCCTCGGGTAGCTTTTGGGATGGTAGGAGAACAATGCACCCATACAGGGGCAGATGAGCACTCTACTCTTTAACCCAAGTTGACCACACCTATTTATTTGCTGGAAGCGATCTGCTCCCTTGTTGGCAGACTTAGAACCCCAGTATTTCACAAATGTTGGAGAGTGGAAGTCCACAGAGCTTCTTGTGCCTTTATTCCATTCCAATGATTCCTCAGGTTAGTGGTAGGATAAGCCCTGAGCACGACTGTCCTACTGGTCTCCAGGAGTGGCCTTTCAATACTACTGAGGAAGATAGCATGAAGTCTTTTATCTGATGGAAACTTTATTAGAAAAAAAAAATATTTCACTCTATTTTCCAAATCTAAGATCACCAAAATCACCACTGGAGCTGCACACAATGAGAGAGAAGTGAGAGAAATGAAGGTGTGAATTGGATTAGAAGAGAGCCACTGAGAAGGTGCAAGAGCACACACCCAGCTCAGCCCTGTTCCAGCCTGAGAGAAGGCCAAGTTGGCGCCCATCACCTTAGAGTCCTCCTTCTGGGTACAAAGTCACTTAGATCTGCTCTTAGAACCTCTAAGTAGTGCTTGTAAGTGTTTGTAATGGAGTCATCTGGGGTGGGGCTGTTCAGTCTTGCCAGAGAGTTTAGACAATGTCACATTTCACAAATTAAGAGCAATGAAAAGTGAAAGAAATGCTCAGAAACCTTGCAAGCCCTTTCCAGAAGGGTCAGCACAAGGATCCCTGTGCCAGGAAGTGCTGCATCCACTGGGAGGCAGCACAGGCTGAGAGGGTCATGGGCCAGCCCAGTACCCAAGTTTCAGTCCCTGCAGGGCTGCTGAGCAGGAGTGCACCACAACTAGCAGCAGAAACTGGATGAAAAGGAGGTGAGAGATTTTGAAGTGTTTTGGGGCAAAGACAGAACCCACTGAAAGGACACCCATGAAGAAGTTTGGGAAATGTGTACACTCATCCTTAACTAGCCCCTGATGTGAAAGCACTATGCTGCTACAGAGATTTAGAACAAACCGGATGGCAGGGCAAACACAGCAATGGTCCATGTCTGCACATTCAACCAACCACAGACCAAAAATAGTAAAAAGAAAGTTGACCTTCCCTTTGTGTTACTCCCTGAACAAGCAGCATGGCTATTTTCCAGCATCTGCATTGCATTTGGTATTGAAAGTCCTCTAGAGGTCATTGAAGGTATAAGGGAGGCAGGCACAGGTCACAGGCACACACCTAACTATGCCACTTTACACAGGGACATGGGCATCCTTAGACTATGGCATCCTGGAAAAGGCAGAGGGAGTGGGTCCTGGAATCAATTTCCCAAGAAACTGGGGTATGACCATGCACTTTAAGATGGTCTCTTATACAAACCCTGGTCCAGGGAGAAGGCCCCCAGCCAAACAAATCCTGAGGTGCTGACTACTGCATCATGCATACCCCTTTGGGAGATTTACAGCTGAGGAGGACATGATACAGCTCAGAGACGCCCTGCAACTGAGAGCTCTTGAACTCACAGAGCTGTTTGACAACACCTTTCCTCTCACACATGGGCACACTAAGAAGTGGCACAGGGTTATTAAAAATGGCAATCACACTCTTTTGTGTTGCTTTGAGGACACTCAGCTGCTCCAAGATGAGGCTGAATATCTCCTTCCCAGCCCCTACCTGCCAGAAACTCACTGAAGTGAAATATGAACACAAACCTTGTACTTTTTCTGAGAGCTTATAGCCACAGAAGTTGCTACTGA